>NC_051176.1:85330938-85493298 GCF_013339695.2 Rhipicephalus sanguineus | reverse complement strand
TACGAGCCTCAGCAGCATACCGCGTTCATCGGGGCTCAAGTCGCTGAATTGGAGCCCAGCGTCGCGAGCCAATGTCTCGTTGTCAAGTTCTCCGTCCACATCCATTGCGGCGATTGCGGCAAGCTTCGATGGCTTCGATGGCCGTTGTTGCTACTGGGGTCCCGCTACTTCCGCTCTGCTGCTACTAGTGTCGGCGGCCGCGCAGTAAAAGCGAGCAACGTTGGGCACGGCAGCAGTGACGTATGAGAGTCGTATTTTCAGGCGGGAGATTGAAGCGCGCTAACGCGATGCGGGCCACTAAAAACGTGATTTTATTTGAAAATAGGCACTTCCTTGGCACAAAAGCAGCACTACGAGGTTTCTGGGCCGCTATTTCAACAATCAACGTCGACTTAATATTTGCCTTTAGTGTCCCTTTAAAGCGCGCCCTTTGGCCCTTTGCGGCATCTCGCGGGTGATAGTCAACATGCCTCTTCCACGCTGAAACTGCTCACAGGTCTGCGTACAACTAATGGTAATGGGTGTACATACATTGCTCGCCGTTAATATGCAGAGGATATATTCGTTTGTGGCCGAGCGAGGAGTCGCTAGTCCGAATGCCGTGTCGCGCGCTCTTTAAAAAAATCTTCAGGACTTTTTTTCTTTTTGGGTTATATATATATATATAATATATATATATATATATATAGAGAGAGAGAGAGAGAGAGAGAGAGAAGATGACGGCGACGTCGACGGCAAAAGCTCGCCGAGGGAGTTAATGTAATTGCTATCGGAATAAAAGTATGTAATTGCGAACCATAAAAAATTTCGGACGTTCATAAATATATTAAAATATGTAATGAGCTTACAGTGATTCTCGTTTTTTCACACTCACTGAGGTAGCGTGAGCATGTGAATTTGAGTAGCGCATTTGAAGCTCGCGTCACCATTTGTGAACTGCTCGCGGGATCTTGTTCTGGGGAGATTTTCTATTTTCATTACTTGTTTACTCCCCGAGTTTCCGTTATTACATTTTTTTTTCGCCCGCCGTAACAGCCTAGCAGGTAAGCAGTCGCGCTGCTAGGCTCGAGGACGCGGGTTTGATTTCCGGCTTCGGTGACTCCCGTTTCTATGGGGGCGAAATGCAAAAAATACCATGTACTTAGATTAAGGTGCACGTTAAAGAACCGCAGGTGGTGAAAACTAATTCGGAGTCCCCGACTATGAAGTGCCTCATAGACATATCGTAGTTTCGGCACGAAAAAGCCGATAAATTATATTAATAATGTTACGCCTGCCGAGCGCTGTCCAGGAATGACGCACGATTGGGCGACGACAGACGTTAAAGAACGTGTCTCTAATGCGGCATGCTCACCGACCAAATAGAGAAAACAGCAGGGATTGTATTTTGGCCCCGTATTCAAGTCGAGGACGAGCCTACACTTGAAATTCGTACTTCTCTTGACCGAGTTAATTGATCACAGCACCACCTACCGACTAAAACGACGTCGCCGTTTCGGAGCAGTGCTGTCGATTATCGCACATATGCGGGGACCATTTCTGCCCAGGGGCGCCGCTGTCGTCGATATTTTCTAGCCAAGGTGAAGCGCTTGAGTGCAGCGATGTTCTAGAAACCGGGGGTGAGGTGATCACTTTCGGCGACTCCCTCACTTTCGCGATATTTCACGAGAGCAATGCCGGGCGCGTTCGGCCGTCTAAAGATTACAGCAGTTTGGCACTGGGCCAACCATGAAAAACGTCGGGCCAGAAACATTCTCACTCAATTTCTCAGTCCGCCGCGGTGGTACACCGACTGGTAACGGTGCTCGGCTGCTGACCCTAAAGTCGCGGGCACAATCCCGGCCACTGCGGTCGCTTCAATGAGGTGAAATGCTAAATGCCCGTGTACTTTGCCATGCCAGTGCACGGTAAAGAACAGCAGGTGGTCGAAATTTCCGGAGCCCTCCACTACGGTGTGCGTCATAATCATGTCGTTGTTTCGGCACGTTAAACCAGAGAGATTATTACTAATTAGAAAACATTGCCGCTCGTCGACGCCAATGCGCCCGGCACCCATCTCGTGAAATCTCACAACAGTGGCTCCAGGTATTGCGGCGTGGCTACCTGTTGATGGCAGCGCCGCTAACGCAGATAATAACACACACCGTCGTGGTGTGTATCATCAATATCACCGCTATCACTTCAACATTCGTCGCACCTCGGCTTGGCGCTCAGTGAATTCACGTACATAGTTCGTGAGTCGTACGGGAATGCAACCCTCCTCCTCTTTTTTATTTACACGTCGGAGCAGTGGAGCCTCCGGTGCTTGCGCGGGCGCCATCTTCGCCTTATATCTTTATTTAGATTAATCAGAAAAATCACCACATTCCCTTTCGTTAGATTTGCCATATAAGGAAATTATGCAGCATGATTAAGGCGTTAATTTTTAAAGACAGGCACCACGCCAAGTCATCTTATGCCAAAGGAAGCCCCTCTTTTTAAGGGTTTTTTTATGGATGGAGCATCTATTACACCGTCGTCTATTTCAGTGGATGTTGAAAGCGGGTGGGCGGAGGTGCTGAATGGGTAGCCTCCTGTCAAAAATCAGGATTTAAAGAGAAAGCGGCGAATGTGAACTTAATCTTAAAATCTCATTCTGAGGGAATTCTTTTGATTGATACTTTCGCCGTAGAATACGATGCAAATGGAGAAGAGGACCTGAAATGAAAGAGATGAAAGAGCTTAGCTGTTGCCAATCGAGATCAGTAGAGACATATACAGACCAGTTGCTGCAGAAGCGAGCTCATGCACACGTACAGGGGTGGTCAAAAGTTCCCAGGCCGCAACGCCAGGCCGCGGAGCAGCGGCTCGCTACTATCGGGGCGCTGCCATCGCAATGACGCCTTGGCGCACGCTGGCGTCCAGCGTGTGCATGGAAGGGGAGGGGGTGGTGTATCCCTCTCTCTCTTTGTTGCTCTCCTTCATAAGAAACCTAGGTATAAAGGACTACTGTGCAGCGCTGCTTATTCCACTAAGATGTTCCAACTAGCCCCAACACAAGCTCTTCTGAATACCTTTCGGGCTCCCACCAAGCTCCTATGCAGCGAAATTGCCTGCAAAGACGGCTGATAGAACCACCGCAGTGCCAATGGAAAGTTAAAGGCACGATATTGTTTTCCAGGAAGCCGAAAACCACGGTAATGTATATGGTGCCTAGCTAAATGTGGCCGCAATAATGATGCGTCAGTTTTCCGGAAGACTGCCGCCTCGCTACGCGCTGCACAGTAGTAAAACATCGACGAGCGGACAGTGAGGGAACATGACGCACCAAATTTATACGTCGCTTTCTTATCAAAAAGAGCTAGAAATGGAGAGGGGTGCCCCTCCCCCTTCACACACACGCTCGACGCCAGCGTGCGCCAAGGCGTGATTGCGATGAGAGTGCCCCGATAGCAGCGAGCTGCTGCTCCTCAGCCGGGCGTTCCGGCCTGGGAACTTTTGACCACCCCTGTACATGCACTCTACGAGTTGGTGCAGCTTCTTCCTAAGTAACACAGAGCAACATATAGAAATGGATTATTAGAATGAAAGGAGCCTCTCTCATCTTTCTTTCATGCCCCCCTTTGCGCTTTTTCTCTAGGTAGTGCCACGAACTTCTATTTGGCGGCCACTTGGAAAACCGTGAAAGGCCCTAAGGGGTGGGAAATAATTGAGATTATCGAAATCATTTTTATATCCGCGCAATTCTCGACCATCCCCATAAGTGGGCCGGTGCCAATATTCATACCATCATCATCATCATTATCATCATCATCATCATCATCATCATCAAATGCGGCAGTCAATTACGACATAGGAGATTCGGAGGACGAACTTAGCTGGAGACATTAGCCAGCAGCTATACCCCTGGCATGCGGCTCCGGACGCCAAGTGCAAAAAATTAAACAAAATACTCTAAGACTACTCGAAGGTGAAGCCATCCGGTGCGGCTATTTTATCATCATCATCATGGTCGTCATTATCAGAGCATGAGAGGTCACCTTAGTAGCTGCACCCTGAGAAAGAATCCTGCGCCACCGACAGGACTTGACGTCATAGAAGAAGACTGTGCAGGCGCTACTGCGCTTTCTACGTTCAACCGGTCTATCGAACGGCTCTGACAGGAACGTCCTGCATGTGTGCGCATGTGCGGATTTGTTTGTTTTGTTTTTATTTTATCTCTCTCTCTCTCTGTCCTCTTTCCGATCCCTATTTCTCCACCCCTGTGCAGGGTAGCAAACCGGTTATTACTACCAAGTTATCCTACCTGCCTCTTCCTTTTAATCTATTTCTCTGTGTTGTTAATGCTATGGCTGATGATGATGATGATTATGAATTATAGCTCAGCCCTTTGTAACGAGTTGGCAGCTTTCAACCACCCACTTGTTACGCAGTTCACATGGTGTGACGCCCCGCGCGATTCCATGCTTCAGCCACGCAATATTACATCTCCTAACGCGACTCCTTGCGCGGCATGACGAGCGCACAGGATTTTTTTTCCGAAGCAGCTTCAAGTACTGGCGTGGCTCTGTGGTAGAATACTTGACTGCAGCGCAAAATAACTGGGTTCGATTCCGGCTCAAACCTAGACCTTTTTAAAGTAAGATGACGTGTCTTTGTATACCGCACGCCGCGTTTTTCAAGGCCAGTGTCTCATGGGGCGCTCGAGGCTTTCGCACTCAGATAAATGACAAATTAGAGACAAATACGAGAAAAGCAAGATCCCTTCATCACAGACTTTTCTTCATCGAAGTGGCGCCATCTCTAACAATAAACATTTTCAACAGAGTAAGGCAATTATGAAAAGAAACAATGCAAAATATCGAAGATGAAGTGGAAGTAAGTTTGAACGCGGTATATTTCACAAATTTCATCCTAGTTATCCGACACTTGGCCAATCCCCTAGGGTAGGTGTGAGCCGTAGGTATAGGTTCCACATCTACATCTACATCAGCGTTGGAACGAGTGCTGGGCGACCGCTGTATGGGTATACCTATAAAGGTGTTTCGGTATGTACACGACTTTGCTGCATTCGCTGACAGATGTGACTGTACCAGGAAGGTTGTGGACGTACTGAAGACTTTTAAGGAAGTTGGAAAGGAATTGAAGTTCTCCCTCACGTCCACTTGTGTCGTAGCACTGGAGTCAACTTTAGCTACATCTTTCTAATTTGTCCCAACAAGCCCAAGGCTTTGTGGCAAGGGTTCGAGCAGCAGGAGCGATGGGAGGCTGCTCTGCGTAGTGCTTGATGGTAGCGCCGGCTAAGGACAAGGACAAAGAAAGGCAGGCTCAACACAAACACTCGAATGTGCCTTTCTTTGTGCATGTCTTTAGCATGCGCTACCATGAAGTATTACGCAATACTACCAAGCCCACATTGCCATCCTCATTGCTCTGCGTAGCTCTCAACCGGAGCTACACCTTTAGACAGTTTGTTGGGCCAGAAGAGTCGCCGAAGCACAAAAGTGCCCAGACATCTAGAGCGCGACACCATGATGGTGTTACGAACTTTGCCGATCTGTAGCGTAATTGATGACGTCACAACATAACGTAATTCATCACGCCATGTGATGAACTTTGTTGATCTGTGTCATTGATGACGTCACAACACAACATCATTGATCACGCCATGTGATGTAATTTCGGTACCATTCGTGTTGTCAACGCCTGACACCGGATTTTTCGACACGTGAGACTCATAAGCCTGTCGCCTTTATATTTGACATACGCGCTCTATACAGAAAAAACCTTAACCCTGCTGCTGTACAAATCGTGAAGTAACTATAACCAGGAGACCTTGTGAAGCTTTATTCTCATGCGGACGATCACATGGCGACTGGTGGGACACGACAAAAAAAAGAACGCTTTGTTAAGCGTATGTCATTGAAACGCCTCACACCACGACAATATTATCTGGAGGCCGATTTCTCAGACCTTTACTGTCGTAACAATTTCTGCCATTGATCAGTCATGTACAACATCGAGACTGGCTAATTTTACAGCGTAAGCTGTCATGAGCTCACGACAACAACCGTTTTTGGTGGCGTCTTGTGAGTCTTGTTTCTGGAACAAAAGTGCGAACACGGATTTCAAAAGAAATGTATCTGCAGAAAGAGAGAAAGGGAAAGGGAAGGAAAGAAATTAAGGAGTTTGTAAGCAGACTTTTTCCAGTTAGAGTGAAAAAGATATAGAAAAGATAAAGGTGTAAGTGACATGCAGTAGCTAGAACGCGTCGCAACAAACGCGTCACTTGTTGCTCCCATCCGTGTTATCTTATGACGCTCTCTGCGTTTCTGTTTTATTCCAGCAGTTATAACTGCACTGGTGTGCTGACATCGAGGTAGAAAATGCCTCCCCTCTACCTAATGTATATCTGCTTTACGCAGAAAAAGAAGACTGAAGAAGGTTGTAAGAACAGCAACAATAAGGCTGCAACAAAGAAGCAATCAATCAGTACATAACTACTGTTCATGCCGCTGCATAAATGCAAGATGCACGACACGTTCTCCCAAATTTGACTCGATAGGCCTCTGCGCACTGTAATATGTGGAAGGACGAACCACAAAGTTCCACTTCGAACTCAGTCCGCAGTGCACAACATAAACTGGCATCACTTCATACTTCCCTGTGCAACCTCACTTATAACAAGCACTGTTTTAATCTTGTGTCAAGCACCAAAATAATTTAAAAAATGCGTTTTTCAGAACGCTGAGGCGGAAGCTGATAAGCCCCTTTTTATTGCTAAAGAAATGCCTCCCTCCGCGAAGTTAGAAAGCTTGGACCGCTTTCAAGAGGAACGGGTGAAGAGCCGTGTCACGAGCAGCATCTTACGCCCGCTCAGCTTCGTCCGCTAATGTGCTTGTTGCCGGGCTTCTTAATAGCCCTGAAGGCGCCGGGCTCTGCAGCTTATGAACCCGCTCGCCTCACTCTTTTTCTCACTTCCTTGTTTTCTTCCTTGTTTTCCTGTTCTTTCTTCATTTTGCTATATCACGGGTGTGCAGACTGTGCAGTGGCGCTTATTTCTGTGCCTTCGACTAGCGCAGAACGCAAGTTAATAAAGGAGTGCTAATGAGGAAAGTCACGTGCATCCATTTCTGGTTCGCGCCACTGTGGCGCGTTGCTTCTTACTCTAAGCTTAACAAACATAAGCGGTCACGCTTGCTAGTGTGCGTGCGGTTGTGTATACCACTTAAGGCGGAGGTGAAGAATCCGTATGTCATACTTTGCTCATCCAGATGCATCTTACAATGCTAACTGCTATCTTCAGCGAGGGTAATCTACTTTCTCATTTTACTGCGTCAGAGATCGTGGAGGAGCGTGTAGACGAGCCCGTGTAGATGACTTCGTGTGCACGCGTTCTACGCCCCTGGTATTCTTACCCCGAGCTTTGTTTAAAATTAGGAGGCCGTCAGCCTTACCCTCCGTGTCGCATCAATAGTTCTGGTTTTAAGTCCAAATAGTGAGTCATGTAGCGGTAATTAATCGCACCTACACGGCTATAATAATGATTGTACGTTGCCGACGTTCATCAGACAATGCTCTTCTTGAAAAGAGAAAAGAAATGCGTTGACCTCTTTCCTCAACAATACCAATGTAGAAGCATAGAGGCGCCCCACCATGAAATCCATGAAGGAGAAGGAGGTTGGGTACGTATAGCTTATCACTGGCGTTGGAAAAAGAAAAGAAACCATTACCGGTAATAAGAGCAAATCCTGCATAAGTATTTCGAATCTGAAGTTGGAATTTTAATGCAATCATAAAGATCACAGATAACTGTATACAGTCAAAAAGGTTACCTTGACTTTGCGCATCCTGAGCGTCTTCATGACGTTGACATGCAGGTTATAACACCCTGACCGTGTGCAAATTGTTAGAAACGCTTTTCTGGGATATGCAGTCTCAAAAGCGGGTCGCTTGTGTCAACTCCAGAAGCTGGTCTAAAATTTATTTCAAGGAAGTAACTTCCTCATGAAGGAAGGAAAGAAGGAAGAGAGGAAAGACAGGGACGTTAACCAGTCTAGAAACGCTGGTATGCTACCCCCACCCCCCGCTTTTTTTTTCGCTGCATCGTTAAAAAGTGGCTACAGCAGCAATGAGAATAGAGTAAAAGACGAGATCTCTTGATCACCAGCACAATGTCAAGTAAACTGACCAGATGTGACGGCAACAAAAAACAAGCGCTCAAACAAATTGGTACGGTAGTCTGTTTCAGCCTTAGGAGGCGCAGCATTCACCAAAACGTGTCGTAGACTTCGAGCAAAACTTGTTTCTAAGTTTATGGAAGTTAAGTAGAAGTGTCAGTGTTTTTGTTTTACATTACTTTGCATTCCCATTTTCTCACCATCCTTTATGCCCTCAGCGGCCCCATCCCCCACTGAAGAGTAACGAACCGATATTTATCCTAGTGACATTTCCATACTTTATAAATTGTTCACCATTTCTTGAAATATTACACTACGTACGCGACCACGTGATTTTCGCAGGGACCGACACAAAGGAAGACACAGACACGGTAGACCGTTGCCTCGGATTCGAGAGCAGGGGCCGAATTCACAAAGCTTTCTCTTGCCTGCGCAATTTCTTAGCCACGAATTCTCGTATCTCGAGGAAATACGATAGCAATGGTACGAATTTAACTTACTCGCCACTTTTGAGGGCAAGGAGGCAACGCGAAAGCCGATGAAACGACAAGGAAAGAAAGAAGTGCGCGCAGGTGATAGCAAGGCAGCACGCGAAGCGTCTAGCATCGAGGGTATACGATGATACCCAATGTATTTTCGCCTGATTTTCGCTGTATCTCAGCTGCCAGTTCCGGGCGTCTGCTACAGCGCTTACGCGCTGCAGCAGACGTCCTGGGGTCTTGCGCGAAGCCAAGTGCTCGCGTTTCATGGATGACCATAGCTAACCAAAATCTAGTTGCTCGATGGCGTTAATAGTCCGTGTGCTATCTCGTCAAGTGCAGGCGAACAACGCTCCAGATGCACCGCATCTATAAACCACGCATAAATTGAAACATTGAAGGTTTGAAGGTGTGAGCTAAACGTCCCCCCCCCCCCTTGTTTACCACAACCAGTTTAGTTACATTTTCATGAAGCTGCGCTGTCACTCAACTAATTAGGCATGTTCGAGCACGGTATGGTGGTTGCCATTAGGGTGTTTTGTAGCTAGACGTAAAATGTTGCATTTCTTACAAAGATCTCAGTACAAGACATAGGAGCGGCTTTTGAGCCTACGCTGAACGTTTGTACAGAAATATAAAGCAGCAGTAACGAAGGCATGATGCGCGTAATGCCGCAAGTTCAATTAACCGCAGCATTTTGACAGGGCCGGAATGCCAGAGCGATCGTATATGCTAGATATGTGAACGCGTAAAACGAGGAAGATTCGTCGGGAGGTTTCTACGAGCTAATGCTTTTTAGAAAACACGGCGCAGTGACTTCGTCCTTGCGGAGTTTGCGTGAGCAAACATAAAAGAAGTGGCGTTCAGTTGTCTCGGCCTGAAGTGACATCACTACACGTGCGCCTGGATTCACAGGGCACGCGTGCTGCGCGTTTGCACGATTAACAAAAAGAAAAAAAAAGAGACGGCGGTCGCGTTACTTACTAACGTCTATGGGAGCGAAAGCCATAGAAAAGCGAGCGAAAGTGTGATTGTGCTTATATATAAGAATCGAAGCAAATTAAGTGAGCAGTGATTTGTTTAGTGAAAGTTTATTTAAATGACGATAATCGAAACAAATGGAATATTCAATTAGTGAAAGTGACATTAGTGACAGTCAATTAGCGATAGTTGATTAGTGATGTCGCTCTCGATACAAAGTGCACGGTAATATAACCACACGTAATGGCTTTAACCTTCGAGTCACCTTAGGCAAATGCACTCGGATCCCGAGTTTTTTTCTCTTTTTGATCGACTTTCGCCGGACATTTTGCATTAGGTGTCTTTCGAGGGAAAGATAATATATATATACAATAAAGTACGTGTGACAGTGGCAAGCTCTCTTGCGAAGCACTGCAGCGGTGGTCGAGTCGTTACAGCGTCCGGCTGCAATGCGGGAGCTACTGGGTTCGATTCGCAGTGTCGCCAAGAACTCACGTATTTTTTTCTTATGGAAAAACAGATAGCAATGCCTGAGGTTATGTGTTTCGGGCACTTTTTTTGATAACGTGGCCTTTCCGCTCTCTTCTTTCACTCCCCTTTAGACCCAAAAACGCTGCGCCGTGCTCCCTCACGGATCACAGAAATAAGAGTATCTTTTTTTTTTCTCTAACCACTACTATCGCAAGAGCGCCCAGTCCCAAACCAAATTATCGTACCTGGGCATTACTTTTCACGACTCTGGCTATTCGAGCGCCGTCAGACATCACAGTGTTTTCAAGAACATCAATAGACACGCAGGCGGCCAAACTGCTTGCGGCCAAGATGACTGCCTTTGTCGGGACCTGTTTCCGTGCTAGTTGGGGGGCATTCATTCCACGCAGCAGCGCAAAACGACAGGAACAGAGAGAAAGACACAACACACAGTGAGTGTGTTTTCTCTCTCGGTCTCTGTCGTGTTGCGCAGCTCCGTGTATGCCTCGGTCAATGGTTCTAAAGAACTCCAGCAGGCTATCCGAGTTTCTGAGGAGAGGGCAAATGCATTAGGCCTGCGAAAAAAATTACGGCAAATTCATTTGCGTCCTTAAGGGCTACTCTTCCTTTGTAAGTACTTGAAAATGTTTAAACCCCGAGTTTATTCTTTATCAACAGCAGTAAAGTATAGATACAGGTGGACAGACAAAAATCCGCGTATTCAGCTTGACTAGTTTGTGCCCTAAATAGCTACTTGGCAACAGGTATGACAATACGTAGAAATACCACGCCCACATATGTAAAAGTATGTACAGCCACGAGCGAAAGCTTGGTTATGCTGGTTTGAAGTCGACGACTCTATGTACATATTCGACAACGCAATCTGGCAGAAGCATGTTACACGGAGGAACTGTCCTATAAACGTATTTTGCTGGTTGGTTGCATAGTTTTCTATACTTCTTGCTCAGAACTGTACGGTGGAAAAAGAACATCTTGTTTGAATGCACACCATTTTATGTAAGGTTACATTCATTTTTGCACAGTAGGAACATCTGAGAAATAAAATGAGATTGAAAAAGGAGAACTAGAAAGCAAAGTAGCAAAATTCTTATAAAAGTTACCGTAAACAAACATAACGTAATTTTTGTTTAAGATACAGGCATACACATACATACATACATACATACATAACATACATACATACATACATTACAGTACATACATACTACATACATACATACATACATACATACTATACATACATACATACATACATACATACATACATACGTACATACATACATACATACATACATACGTTGAGGTTAGTTAATAGGATGAACTGCTATAAAACAACTATGCTGATACACTCAGTCTTGAGCACATGAGGTTTCAAGGCAGTAACGTACGAGAAATCTCTCACCACTTTTAGGTGCCAACTCGGCATTTCTCGAACCCTCCTGAACAATTTGATGCAGTAGTTCCTGCTGCTTGCCCACTCAAAGCATTTTGTACATTTGGTGGGCGGCAGCCCACGACGATATATAAGAAAAGAGCCCCTGACAATGTGATGCCAAGGAAAGCGCAATGCATCACATTTTGGTACCTGTCTGCAATATGACACATAGTTTATTTACATAGTCGGGCACTTGACAACAACTATAAATACAAGCCATGTTGGTGACGTGGGCTGAAAATTGGCACAGGTCGGACAATTCTGGGACCAATACATAAATAAAACAATTCGCTGTTACTAGCTCTCCTCGGTACAAAAATTGCTGTGTGTGACATGTCAAGACCCTATTGCTTCTCCTGAAAACACTCCTCAAAAAAGGTTTAGAAGAAGTGCAACATTGAGAGACTGCTGTATAGCAGTCTCTCATATCCGGCGCGAAAAAAAATTCAATGCTCTGTCTGGACAAGGCATGTTGTAATGTGAAGCTTCAGTGCCTGCATGTATATTCTGCTGCTTGCCTTCAGCTGCAATGTTTATCAGCAGAAATGTGCAGAATAACATTTTATAATGTACCACGATGAAGTAATTATGTTTCAGGCGCATAAAACATGGACAACAATAAAATAATTTAAAAACATTTACCTGGCACAGTTTACAGGATATTAAATACATTTTCATGGAGCAATCACAGCTTTGATGATAGTAGTAATGGTTATCAGCCTAGAAATTTGTTTGAAGTCGCCAGTTTCAAGATTAGAGTATACCAACAGCCTTCTTCAGGCTAAACCATTGTACAGACGCAACAAAAGGCATAAGTAAATGCATGCTATAATCACCCAACAAAAAGCAATAAATACTTTCAGCAGTAAAAAGAGCAAATCTGCATAGATGATAAACTGTTTGCAGAGTATACAATTACATAATGGAGAAACCTATGGCAACAAACACTATATGAAAAAAAATTAAAACTTACACAGTACATGCAGAGAGGGTGACTGTTGAAGAGGACAGACAGGCGACGGGATGACATTACACAGGTGCTAAAGCCTGTTGGACGTACTAGGAATAGTGACGCTCCTCTTGCATCTAAATAATCCGTGGAGAAGGACTTTCCAGAGCTTATATAAACAGAAAATCATTTGTGCTATACTAATGCGCGTATCCTGAATGACTATATCGACCAAGGGCAAAATAACCCGCTTCAATGGTTTCATTCTTGCACTACCAAACATGAAAACACGGTTTTGGTTGCCGACCATGGCTGCTGTTTCTAATGGCAGTGAAATGCAGAGACACACATGCACTTTGATTTACGAGCATGTTAAAAACTCAAGGTAGCCGAAATTAATTTGCACACTACTACTACAGCGTGCTGTACATTAATGTCAAGGTTTTGTATATTAAATGCAGAATTTAATTAATTTTGAATCCTCAAGTGCAAGGAATTGCTGAATGATGCACTGCTCAACAATTAAACTGCAGCTGTGGCAGATTCTCACCATACAATTCAAACTGTTCCAGATATCACAATGCATTCTGTCTGTTGACGTGCACATTGAACAGCAGGACACAGTCACTGGTAGACGCTGTCTACTTGTTGGCCTTGTGCGTTTTGTCCGATATACACTGTACAATTAGATGACAGTGAGGCACCTGATCCCGTGGTACTGCTGGAACATAGAAAAATGCAGATGATTGTTACAACCGTGCTATGTGTAAAACTGGACAACTGATATGTGCTAGAAACTCCAGCTCTCGTATTTTCAGAAGCCGATGACAAGTATTAAGAAATATCAAAAACAAAAAAGGTCTGAACATAGAACCACCAACAATGAAGTCTTTGAAAAAATATTTTATGATATAAATGTATAACTACGATGTTCATTTTGAAGGCAACAAACTTCTGCCTAATAGTGAGACATAAGCCAATAAAGTATCTTCTATTTCGACTTTACACTAGGTGCAAGAAGCAGACCACAAATGAGTTCACTGTGCTACACTCTAAGAAAAAATGAAGTATTTGGGGAGTATTGCCACCCCACAACTACAATCGTCATACATCTCACGTACTTTCCTGGCGTTACTACCACGGTTTGTTACCACCACGTACTTTCCTCGCGTTACCACCGCGCGTCATTAGAGTGATAGCATTCTTGATAGGAAAGTGCCGAGAGCCAGATTTTCAAAAAAGAAAACCCGAGCAAGCAAGATTACGTTATTGTTGTGTGGCAGAAATACTAAAAAAATACTCTGATTTTTCTTAGAGTGTACTCATGTATTGCTATGTTACAAAGACAACAGCTATGGTTCATCACTTTAACGTTATCCTACATAGCCACGTCATCATACAGTGTGCAGGAACAATTTTGAGACTAGAAACGCACAAAGCACTTGCGGATTATGTGTGTTTTTGTTTCTCAAAGCCGTTTTTCCTACCAAAAGTACACTTTGAAAAAAAAATGCACTTGATTAGGAGAAATGATTGTGAGCAACAAGCGCACTCATAATCCACAAATGCATGTTAATAGGCTGTTATGGTTTCCATAAACACTCACCATCATCACTATTGCTGTCAATGCCATGCCGGACGGATATGCTGTGTTCGTGCTCAGAACACCAAAGTGCACTGTATGACTTGTCTTGCGTGGGTGGGGCTGCACTGCACTGCTGCTAGCTGGCCAGCCACGGACAGGAGGGTGAGCAACCCATGGCTCTCAGGCATAGTCGGAGGTCACCTTCAGAGATCAACAAGCGTGTATTCAGGTCACATACGATTTGTAGAAATAACCGCGCGACGACATTGGATTGGTGCTGAGAACAATGTACGACGGAATGCAACCATATGCACACAACATTGAAAAAAGAGGAGCTTTTTAAAAAAAGCGCATTACTGCTCCTGTGTTGCCTGAGCTCTTTCTCCCTGCATGTTGCGAAACAGCCAGGCGATTTTCACCCCACTCGCTATTTCCTACGAGCACTTGATACAGTGAGTGCGTCACAAGCACAAGAGCTCAATAAGCAATAAAAGTATTTGTGCTATTTCAAAAGCACAACTTTCCAGTCTCACATGTATGAAGTAAAATTCATAAGCTGCAGGCTTTACACTTGCGACATTGTCAATTCCATCATAGTTTGCTTCTCCTTGAGTGTCCAATTAGCAGTTGGTGTGTGAAAAATAATAGAAGCATCCACTGTTACTAACAATGTTTGGGTTGTGAAGGTGTGGACATTAAACCGGTGTTTACTGTACCATCCGTACTTAAAAAAAACCAACCTAGCAACCAGCCATTAGGCAGTTTTTCTGCCCTTGAAGCTCCCAGGCAGAGCACAGTCCATCCACATGAGGCTGCCAATGCGTGCTTCCAGGCCCCTTTGAGGTCGGCTGGATGATGACACCCCTACCGTTGCAAAAGACTTGTACATTTAGGGAGCACAAGTCCTTCCTATTTCTGTACATGTGCTTCAAGTCATAAGGTGGCTTGATTTGCCAGTGCTTGCAATCGATGGATTCCAGGACCTTACGAAAATCTGCGATCTGTAAAGAGGCCAAACAGGATATATTAAAAAACCATCATTGAAAGCGCTCTTAATACATATTTGGCAGTAGCACAAAAACTATCACTTAGTCAAAGCTATCAAATATGCCATATTCAATCTGCAAACAAACTGAAGCCCCATGTAAGCTTTACATACCGTAAGATATATATGTCCTGGTAAAGTATAGTGCTGCCACAGCAGTAATCTTCTATACAAGTAATCTTGCAATATAAAGGGAATCCCTGAAGAAGAGCTACATGGCTCCTGGAGAATAAATTCGCATCAAATATTTTTCTCTCAACTATCAAGCGTGGTAAACAGACAGGCTCCTCTTAATAACCAGATAATAACCTGCTTAACCCACATCATAAACACTGCTGGTGTACTTGCTCATATTCGAATATATGTATATTGGCCATATATACGTATATACAAAGCGGTAGTAGTACATTTTTTGTACTGGAACTTAACATGGGGTGACATTACATCTGCTGGGATGAAAAACTTACAAACGTACGCTATAGCGCTACACGAATAACAACGAAATTAGTTGCGCAAGTTCAACTCACCGATGGCACAACGATATTAGCAGCCGTCAGCGTCATCGGGAATCGAATGTGCTCTGCAGCCACAGGCTAAAGACGTCCTGTGGACGGAAGCTGCCGTTCACGTAGAAATGCCAGGCTACCAGACGTGTACGTCCACTGGTGAAGCGTGACCAATCGCCGTGGGTCCGCTGTAGTCAAGGCTCCAGTGCCGTGCAAAACGACTGGACAGATGGACGCGAAAACCTGTAGTTAGCCGGTGCTGGTCTACGACTTCATCCAAGGCAAGGCACCAGTGAGAAGTGTGTTCTGTCCGAAGCGAAGCGGGACGTCCCACGTGCTTTCGCTGCCAGGTACAAGTCCAAGTTGTCACCGGAGAACAGTCAAGGCGTACTGCCCAAAGCAGCCACATTTACAGCAGAATGTCTCGGCGTCACGACTTCGGTTCGACACGCTATGACGTTCGGATTACAGTTATCACAAGAAGGAGAAGAAACGAGTTAAAAAAGAAATCCCCAAGCCCAGCGCCATATCCTTAAAGCCCTCATAAAGCACCATCGCAACTTCGTAGGGCGAAACACGGTTATCAACGCTTTCAATCTTCTGTCACACGGGCACAGCCTCTTCACAAGTCTTGGAATTGTCAACACAGCACCACTGTTCACAACGCACATCGTTTCACCTCCCGAACACTGCATTTGCCTGGACTGCTTACAAGAAATAGAAGCGCACGGGCTAACCCGGGCGAAGCAAGAACCAAATACAGAGCGTAGTCGTAGTTCATGCGTTACCGTGCGAGCACGGAATCACTCAAGTAACGTGCCGAAATGTTGTCAATTCGAATGCCGCACTGCACCTTACTGAGACACTGGAAAGCGAAGCAAACGAACTGTTACCAACACTCAAACACGCACTGCAGGCTCCTCGAGTGCTAGTTACCGTCGGTACACAGGCGCCGATCCCCGCTTCATAACACACCGAGGCACAGGCTTCGCTACGCTTCACCGCACACCAAGAAGACACTGCCGTCGGTCTTCACACGGCTTGCGCGCACCAAAAGGCAGTGGTATTCACAGCACATCCAGTTGAACGCTGAAGGAACCCTAGCGTTTGCGAGAATCGGCACCGACACACACAGTTTACGGCGCCATGTTGTTTTCGCGAACTGCGCAGCATCGGCAAGCGCTAAGAGAGCTCACAAAAAGCTCTTGCGCCTTTTTCACGGCGAGATAAAAATTTCTCTTTATGCGAGGGGAAGATATGACGAACACGACAGAGCGCGCGATGAAAGAAGTGTTTTGTCAACGTCATAAGATGACTTGATGTGGAGAGTGCTGCTTCCCAACCAATCACAAGCTGCGCCTCTCGCCCAAGCCGTCGTCTGCTAGCGTTTGTCGTCTGCTACGATAGGAGCCTGCAGCGATGGTTTCGCCTTGTCTACGCGATGATTTCCAGGTCGCGCTGACGCTTCTGAGAACAAAATACATATATGAGTGGGTGAAGCCACCTTTAATTGATATTCTCACGCCAAGTTAAATGACAGTTAATAATCAAGGGACATGAATTCGGCAAAGGTTTGTTTATACTCGAGAATCGTGAGCATTCGCACTTATTTTCGATGTCATTTCAAATTACTGGAGCCATTTCTTTCTGACTACTTGCCATATAAACGCCTTCCGTTTCGGTTTCCGAACAATGAAGGTCGAAAAGTTCGATTTGTTTGTGATTTGATGCATAATCACGCACATCTATAATATGCTGTGATTTGCAATGTACGAGCTCGCTCTGGATCGGCCCAAAGTGCATAGCGACAGCTGCATTTCGGAGATCGTGCCTATTGGTCAGTTAAAGCCAATCCAACTAGACAAGTTATGGAATCACATAATAGGCTTTAATAACGGCTAACTGAAATGCTCCGCTCAATTTTATTTCCAATAATGTGCAGCTGATGTGCTCCTCTGAACCTCTTTGGTGGTAATTTCGACCAATGCTGCGTACATCATCATAAGTTGGACGTCTCATTGGAGGACGTAGGACGCAACACAACAACATAACAAAAAAATGTTGACCAAATACCGCGCCTCTTTCGATTTCATCGAACTTTCATGTAGATCTTTGGTTTTAATCCAATCACAAGCCTTTGCATGCATACTTTTTCGCCATTGACACCCAACAGGCTTCTTTAATTACTGCGAGTCTCAGGTTATTGGACGACTGCGAGTGCCAATACTGTCCATAGCGTACAAGCGAAAGAACACACGAAACTCAAAGCGCCGAAATAAATTAAAACGTACCAGCAATCATCAAGTAGCCTTACATGGCCGTGAATTAGCTTAAAATCAGCCGCGGTACCCAGCTACCCGCCGCACTTGCACGTTCTAAACAGCCATATTGTTCGTAAGAGTGGTCCGGACCACTCTTGGGATTTTCTCGTAGCCACGCTGTTTCTGCGCAATTTTTTTGCTTCGTGAATCCACTTACGAGCCTTTTTAGTGACGTCACCAAATATAGCAACTGCATCACCATCGCTGGCATGATCCTTGACAGTCGCAGCGCGCTTTACCGCAGCGGCCGATGTGATAACGACGGCTCTTACGACGTTTTTTTCGCTTCGTGAATTGACTTACGCGACAAAATTTCTCTTACGCGACAATTTGCTCGTAAGTGAGCTTTGTGAATTCGGCCCCAGATTTTTAGCTGCAGCAAATACGAAAGTTTAGCGAAGATAACGTAGATGGACCGAAGCGTAGATATGTGCTCGGATGACTTTATTACAACGTCTAAAAGAAAGCTCGTGCTCTGGAAGAAGGACACGATGTCACCCTTCAGTGGCGTCCGCATAGCGATTAGCGACCTCATTGACAAGGCTGCCCGATCTGCCCTTCGCCCTCCCCCTCCTTGTTTTTCGCAGGAGAGAGCACTTCATTTTGTGGCATTGAAGGAGCTAGAGAACTTCGTTCGCTTGCTCAAACAATTACGCAATCTTTATACAACCCGCCAACAGTATCTAGTTGGCGCCAACGTACCATACATCCTCTTTTATGTTTACAAGTGCCAATTATATATAACCTGTCCTACGGGGATCCAACGCTGTTCTGTTTGTTGCCTATGGCCTCGTGAGTCAATTACTAACGGGGTACTCTTTTCATATTGGAATCGCCGACACACGAACGAGCAAGAAATGTAGGTCTTCAAGAAGCTGTCTAACATCTGTTGCGCACTTACCCGCGATACGACATCCAGCGCATCTGTTTACAGACCGCGCTAAGCCGATTGGATTACATCAGAACGGTTACTGACACAAAAATTATTAGTCGCTTACCACATCCATAAAGTGGTCCTGCTGCGCGTCCTCCTGAGTGTGCACAGTTGTCACAATTCTCTCTGCACCATTCCGTGTCTGCTATTCCCCTCCTTAGAGCATAGGGTAGCAAACCGGACGCTCTTCTGGCTGTTCTGCTTACGTTCCCCCTCACTGTTTGCTCTCTCTCTCTCTCTCAGTCATAATAACACCGCAAAGAAAAAAAAACAGGGCAGAGGAAAAGAAGCGTACAGGACGAGTGCTGACCATCAATTAAATAATTTTTTTCTTCATTAGAGCGAAAATATAACACACAAAGTCCCCTCCCCTAAAAAAATAACAAAAAATAACTAGGCAGGCGCACAGTTGCTGCAAAGCCACCTAAGCAAGATAAACAAACTCTTCATCAAGTAAGGCCATCGACGGTGTCTCACGTGTCACATACATGCAAAAATTATCCCACATCTCGACGCTTCTACAGCTCTATCTCTCTGTCATCTGCAAATAAATGTGCAACAACAATGACTCGTGGCATATGACTCGTGGCATATTCTCAGTTAGTGAAAAACCAACCTTAAAACTGGAAAACCAACCTTAAAAACTATGATTTGTGAAGACAAGCGACCCAACAATACGGGCCCGTAACAACGACAGGGAAGCACGATTGAGAAATGTGAGAGTACTATTTCCTCACCTTGTACACTTCATTAGCATTCAAACTTGTGTAGAAAGTGTGGGCGGTTGAAACTATTCAAAGAAGCCTTCCTGGAGAAGACTGCCCCTGCATATTCTCGCCCATGACATGCGGCACCAAAGCATTTCTACCGGCACTGCTGTGAACTGCAGACCTACTGTAGCCTCGACGACCTACAAAGCATAGTTAGGCAGATATGTAAGGCGTCTCGAAATGCTTTCGTATCACTACCGGCTTCGAAAAAGTTTGTGAACAAATGCCAGATGTTGGTGCTTGCGGACTAGGCGTGCTGTTCGCACAGCCAGTAGGCCCTCTGCAAACATATCACAGACGATCCATTTCCCTCTGCGCTATTTAAACAGCCTTTTAACCATTGGGCTCTGCGCACGGGAAGGAAAAACAATAAACACAGTGAGCAAAGTCTGCGGCAGTGCTTTCGTTTCTATGGCTAGCATGAAGTTTTCGCTACAGCGCCTGTCGCAACACACTCGAGATATCGGACAGACGCGGCCCACGTATCGCGTGCCTCGCGTCTCGGCGTGCTTGCAGGTGAAGTTTTGGCGGTGAATGTAATTAATCTGCGAAATTAGGCATGGGCCGGGCGTGCCGAGGCACGTGGAACCCCTCGCCTTACGCGCAGAAACGTCAGAATTTCGTGAAATAGGCCAAAAGTCATGCAGCTTGCGGGTGAGCACTTGTAGCAGGAACTCGACCGACCCACGCCTCTCCGGGCGTTGCATAGCGCAGACCGCCAGCGAAACAGGTACGCTCTCCTCGCTCTCGGAGGAAAGAATTTCGCGCTTGAAACTTTAGACTGAAAAGAATGACGGAGAAGTATGCATCGGTTAAGTCGATGTTATGCTTCCAGCCCTACAGGCACCCTTCGTCATTTGTCACTATATTGATATTTCATAATGTCATGGGCACATCCCGATAATGGTAGTAGAACGGAAATTCAGATTTCGGAAGAGGTAGAAGATGCCTCTACACATATTTCTTCATTTGCCCTAATTGCATTTTACGGGCATGACATGGGTAACGATGCTTAAACTTGTAAGCACTACATAACGTTCGAAGGTTACAGAAGTGCGAGTTACAAGTTAAATACCAGCTACATTGAAAAAAAAATTACGTTTAAAAACCAGTCAAAATAATGCAAAATCTAGTGAAGCACAAAATTTAGTCGTTAGCGATTCCGATGTCGCATTAGCAGAAGAGGACCGTTGCGAGAGCAGAGACTTCGTCATAGACAGTGTCCCGTATATTGTATCGGTAAGCTAAACACAGCGCGGTACACATTCGTCAATAGGTAGTAGAAATGTGCGGTTTCCGTTCTGTAGGCTGGGTTTCATTTACAGTGATGCCCATCTAGTGTTTCTATATAGCCTTCCTGCGTATGGGAAACACTGCACCCCACGTACATACATACATACATACATACATACATACATACATACATACATACATACATACATACATACATACATACATACATACATACATACATACATACATACATACATACATACATACATACATATTTTATAGATCACACACAATTCTACCTAGGCTACAGTGATTTTCGCTCTGCGTTTACTATCCAGGAATATTGCGTGCGCCATTTGCACAGTTTAGCGAGCACACCACTAGCATTTACAACAATTACGTAGCGCGCTACGTACCGCAACGACCAGAAGTGCAGCAGGAATAGATGATTTGACAGAGATCAGGCGTATATGATGTATTATGACATAAACGAAGAAACAATCCGCTTCGAGAGGTCGAAGATCAAATGCGTGTTTATTACGTGACACGGTGAGTGATAATTTTGCCTGACCGTACTGACTAAGCAGTTTTAGCCGCATTGCCTGCAAAGCAAGAAAAGGAGTACAGCATATACGCATATTTTGTGAATCGCCTCGGGCATATTGACAAAAACGAATATGAGCATCTCTCCACAGCTCAACAACGCGAAGGCGCTCCACAGTTGCCGTTTGGAGATCGACTTAATGCGAGCACAACTTTTTCTGCGGAAAGTTTCTGCAAACCTGCTCTATGAGTATGGATTAGGCACTGCGATATTGAACACAAGAGAACTGCGACCTTTCGTGCGGACCTAAAAGCGAAGGTAGTCAGTAGTGAACAGACGTTAACAATAATTGATGCAAGACGAAGCGAACGCGACAGGGCTGGACCCCGAATACATGAAAAAGTCGTCGCCATTGGGTGCATTCCATATCGACAACGCTTTAATTTCGATGTACTCTGTAATTTGAAATGTCCGCCTAGACTTAGCACAACGCCTACAAAGACGTGTCACAAGTCTTGGCTTCTTTGTGACGACAGTACATGCCCTCGGCAGTAAGGTTGAGGATAATAACATTGATTGGCCGTTTGCGTGAGGGAGAAACAAGTCACGAATCATTTTCGAATGAATCGAATGCTTGCTCCTCTTTTATTTGTTAAAAATATCAGTATCTTTGGTTTCCAACTTTCTCCATTTGATTCCCTTTCTTGTTCAGGTTCTTGTCTCACGACATCGTGAGACTGAACACTGCTCACGCGTCACCGTACTGTAGAGACTGCTTCGATCAATACGCGAGAATACAGTATTTAGGCGCCTATCTACCCGACAGGCGTCCGGTTATTTTATTCAGCTTGCTTTGCATAAATTATTGCTAGAACAATGTAAAGAAGTTGCGTTTTTTTTCTGATCAATATAAGGTATATAGATATATAAAGTAGCAATAAAAACAGCACCCGCACAGACGGCGGAGTTGTGTTTTGTTTGCTTTTTATTATTTTTAGAACCTAACTTACTTGATTAACTTCGTCCTGTGTTCTTCCGTACTCCTTCATTTATTGTTATCTAACGATATTCGACGTTTCGCAGCACTTGCCGGTACACTAAAAAATTAGCCGTTCTTAATTAGCGAAGTAACGCGCAATTCCTAAGCTTAAAAATTAATTTAGATAGCACGTCATTTATTAGCCGCGCTGTCAGGCCGCCGCTCGCTGCGCTCGCGCCATGTAGTGCCCATGAACTCGTAAGCCCTACCCACGTGGCAGACTTACGTAACTCTATGTATGTAACTTAGTTACTGACATGGTTGTCACATATGTTACGAGCAGTTTGTAACCAATAGTTTGTAACTACGAGAACATTTTAACTTAAACAGTGTGAGCCTATGACTATCGTTTCCTTTTTCAAAGTCGGGACGACGGCAAAGTAAATAACTTACTGGCATCAGATTGCTTCACTGTATCGGATGTCAACACGAGAGCCGTTGCCTGCACGTGTTTTCACTAATTAGTTACTTGGAAGTTAAAGTGCTCCACTGGAACTCACAATGGCTCAAAATCAGTGTTTAACTTCGGGGAACACAAAGAAGGAACCAATCATGCATCGAATAAAACACGCAGGAGTGGTATTGTTAAAAATAAAAAAAAGGTCTTGTCACCATACGCTTTATTTCGCAAGCGGATGGTTGCTCTCTACTAACATAGTTTGAGCGCACAAACATCGGCGGAGCGGTTAAGCAGCAATTTGGGCTAGTTCGTACAGTTTCATATTCAAAGAGCGCACGCATGCGAAGACACAAGAAAGAGCTGAAGACACGAGCGCTCATGTCATCAGTTCTTTCTCGTGTCTTCGTGTCTGCGTGCTGTTTAAAAATGGAGCGGTTAAGGTACTGTGCTTAAGAGCGCATGTGAATGCGTGCTCGATCATACCGTGTATCACCTCTTATTTGTACGTTTCACTTGCATAGCCAAGCTAAGGCGTCTGAAGGAAAGCTAAGGCGAGCGATTAGAAATGGAGCAATGTTAATACGTTTGTTCTGTATTTCCAATATTGTATCGCGCGACCTTAACTGAGGCTTTCATTCGAGTGAAATTTAGCCTTCCATAATTCGCTGGAAAAATCGGAACCTTTTCTTTTTTCGGTGCACAGTATCACAGTGGCATATAACAACAGTAAATCCGTTCCCAAATATATCTTATATTCGCATATACTACGAGGATTGTTATTAAACGACGCACGGTATTGCACTAATGTTTTATCGATTAACTTCTCCAAGAATACGAAAACACTCCTGATGAATTTGCAGCACTGAAGGCAATAATGATATATACAGGGTGTTTCAAAAAATGTGTCCAACTTTCTAAAAAAAATCAGGAAAATGCGATATTTGCTCGGGGCTTTCAGAATTGCTTTTTCTGTAGCGGCAAGAATCTTAAGGTAGTTAAGGACATCATTTAGGACAGTATTTAAGAAAGTTACATTAATTAACTTTTTAATTATTGGAGTTAGGTGATTATGTCAAATGGGAGAATTGAAGTTCTTCATGCGAGGAACCCATCCGATCTTTGAGATTTCGGAAAGGCGTCCTGTAGTAATTGTTCTGGCGTAATGAAATTTAACGAAATGCAACGGCTTTCAACAGCGAAAGCCATCGAATTCGGTTGATTTTCATTACTTCGTAATTAATACTAGAGGTCGCTTTTTCAAAATCTCAATGTTGGGATGGGTTTCTGGCACGAAGAACTTCGATTCTACAATTTGACACAGTCGCCTAACTCCACTAATTGAAAAGTTAATTAATTTAACTTTCTTTATCACTCTCTCAAGTCATGTCTCTAACCATCTTAAGATGCCTAGCGCTACAGAAAAAGTCACTCACTCATTTTGGACGTCTCAGAAGAACATGGTAGTTGCGTTCTTTCATGTTTCTCTTTAGGTTTCGCCATTGAATTTGCTTGAATTTCATTACTTCGTAATTAATAATATATGCCACTTTTCCGAAATCTCAAAGTTGGGTTGGGTTTCTGGCATGAAGAACTTCAATTCTCTCATTCGACACAACCACCTAGCTCCACTAATTAAAAAATTAATGAAGTTAACTTTTTTAATTACAGTCCCAAATAATTTCTTTTACAATCTTAAAATCACTGCCACAACAGAAAAACCAATTCTAAAGGCAGCAATCAAATATCGCATTTTCCTGATTTTTTTAGAAGGTTGGACACATTTCTTGAAACAGCCTGTATGTGTGCGGACCGCCGCGCCAGCTACCACCTTTGCCCAGTGATGAAAATAAACCAAGGAATTTTGACCGATTACTTTGGACCGCTGAATCAATTGTAGTAGGAAAGGCTTGTAGGCTTTTCCAAAAACCATTACTACCTTTGCAAGACAAGGAAGGCAAAAAATAAAGGAATACGTTTCCCTTTTTACTTGAGTCGAATCAATTTTACGCGTACTATCTTGCAAGGGCAATCAGATGAATTCAGAAACGTTGCTGCGGGTATGACTGCCACGTTCAAGCTATGTATGGCAGCATGCCGGTGCATCTATGAAAGAAAGTGGGAGAATTAAATTACATTGGTGCACCAAGGCCCTGCTCTCAGGAAGGTCTTGGCTGTGGTTCAAGAAAGTGTAAGTAACTAGCGCATTCGACCACTATACAACGAACCTTTTGAGCTTACACTTTGCATAATTATCGGTCTGAAAATATTCATGATCTGTTATCGATCGCACAAAATGGTGGGTGTAGCTTGCTTTGTATAAAATGAAATTTTTTGGGCAGGTCGTAGGTGATATCTGGTGCTCTATAAGCGCGATAGAACGGATGCAGATCGAAGGGAAACACAGATGAAGGACGGCCGAGAAATAGCCTTACTTAAGAGAATATGTCTTTCATGTATTATTGATGTAAGACACGAGTGAAAGGAGGTAGCTCAAAGAAGCCTTTCTAATTTGGTGAAATAAAAAAAAAAACATATCATCGTGATGATGACGGTGGCGAGAGGAGTGAAGAAAGTGTAGTCCCTCGGCTCTGCGGATATATTTCTCCATGGTTGTTGACTCAGTGAATAGACACTATATACAGGGTTTGTCCGAAAAGTAATGGCAATGATTAAATTGTAAAGCGTCTGTACCTCACAACAGGCTCGGACCACTTGATGTTGGTGGAGGGGGAAGTTAGCTCACGCACGTGCGGTCGCACTGTCGTATGCTACCATCTGGAGAGTAAGGAGAGACTTTTTGCGAAACTCGTTTTCACTTCCCGTGCAAGCCACAATGCAGCGCTCGTTGGAACGAAGGATTTCCATCAAGTTTTGTCTGAAACTCGACAAGTCCCAAGTGGAAACTTTTCCTGTGTTAAAGGGCTTTGGTGACAAGTGTTAGTCATAACGACAAGTGTACCGGCGGCATAAGGCCTTTTTAGGAGGTCGTAAAGAGGCCAGCGATGAAGCCCGCTCTGGACGACTGTCAACGACCATCACCGATGACAGCGCCCCAGTCCACACCTCCTTCGTCTTGACCCGCCTCCTTGTCGATTCAAAGGTGCCAAGGGTTCCCCAGCTGCCCTGCAGTCCTGACATGGCTCCTCCAGACTTCCTATTGTTTCTGCGCTTGAAAACTTCCATGAAAAGACACCATTTACGGATAATTGACAAAGTCAAAGAGGCTCGCAGCAAGGCTTTAAAGGACATTCCGGAGGAGGCCTACCGTGACGCCTTCGATGCCCGGAAATCTCACTGGAAGCGATGCATCGCCGCAGCAGGAGCCTATTTGAAACCTTTAGTTGTGTTGTACTGATTTAATCAATCTTATTTTATCGACTCATTGACAATACCTTTCAGACATGCCCTGTATAGTAGTAAATTGTGTCTTCTTATAAGGATATGTGCAAGACGAACGTAACCTGTCAAAAATGACAAACGGGTCAAGGCAAAAATTTTTCTTTCCGGCTTCAGCGCGTAACTGTTCCAGTAACCGTCATAACATTGTTCCCGATGGCAGTGGTCTCCAAATTATATCTTGTTTGAAGGCTAGCACACATCGCCATTTAGCTCAGAGGAGAAAGCAGCATTATCTTGTCGAATGAACGTTAGCCACTGAAAGTAGTAAGCGTCCGCCCGGAGTCGAGGTTTAGGGAGTGGGGGGCGTGTCTCACTCAAGGCGACAGGTGCTTCTCTTGGCACTTGTCAAACACTAACCACCCAACCCCCTCGTGCCGACCCCGCCCACATCTGGACAATGGCCCTAATCAACTACGAAATAGCAAAACAAGTCAAAGTGTTCCAAATGCGGATTAGTAGTGACAAGGAGAAGGGAACGAGAAGGGTGTTTCCGGTGCTTCTTTATAGGAGAAGTCGCGGGGCAAAGAGAAAAGACGTAAAAAACTCCATCTAACTACGCGCACATGTTGCCAGTGTGGTTGGCTTGGCTTTTTACAAGACGGGAAGTAAGTAGCGATAGGCTCTAGACAGCTGACAGGAAAGCTAGAAACAAAGTTTAGTAGCTTAAGAGGTGTCGGAGTCTCTTGTTTTACCGATGACAGGACCAGTGTGTTTAAATTTTGAAGTTTCGCATCAGGCCAAAAAAAAAAAAAACCCCTCCCCCCATTCCACCTCCTTTACTCTTATGTTTTGCTCGCCAGGCTTCCTGCTTTGCGACTTAACTTTTTAACTCATTCTTCAGCATTCACCGAAACTTTATGCGTGTGTCTCTTCGTATAAAACTTATTCTGTGGAAGGTCAAGCTCCTTCTCCTCTGGACTATCAAATTCCAAGATGACATGCTGCTATCATTTTCCATTGACATGTCTTGCACCTAATTAGACGCCCTCTGATACAATGTCAGAGTTGTTGTCAATACGGTTGTTCCGTTTTTCCGCTTATTTTTCACCTGACCGAAAAAAAAAAGCCTCCTTGTGCTCAGTTACTGTTTTCCGGGAGAACTAAGCCGACGGTATTGACAACGTTCGCTTGTTCTTGATGGTTTATTCTCTTGCTTTTCGCGACATCCTTTTTTTATTTTTTCATGACAGCCACTCCAAATAAAGAACCACTTTCGACACTCCCTCAATTTCCTTTATCCCTGTGAGAGCCAATCCTTCTTTCGCTTATATTCACGCCCCTTGCCCAGCGCTCTTCGCACCCGCTTAGCTGTGCGTCACTGGGGTATAGTGAGGTTATTGTAATGTCGATGTTTTCATGGAATCCCGTCTCGTCGGGAACTAACATCATAAAAAAAATTCAGGAGCCCTTCCCCTCCCTGGAAAATGGGCTCAAGAGAAGCTTGGCGTGTGCTTGCCTGACTTACTACTTTTCTTTCTTTCTTTCCTTCTTTCTTTCTTTCTTTCTTTCTTTCTTTCTTTCTTTCTTTCTTTCTTTCTTTACTTCTTTCTTTCCTTCTTTCTTTCCTTCTTTCTTTCTTTCTTTCTTTCCTCCGCATTGCGCAATGCTGCCTACTAACTTTTTCATTCCTCCTTGCCGGGAATTGGCCCTTCATCCACGTGCTTAGCAGTGCAACACTTCAGTTGCTGCGGGCATCAGCGACGGTCATGGGTTCATATCCAGGCAACAATGAAATGTGGCAACGTGGAATGACAAGTCACCTCGATAAAAAGTTAGATTGAACTATTGTAAACGGCTGATCGCCGACAATCTCACGATCGAGAGAGCATCAATTATTGAAGAAATGGCGCACACAAATGCGCATGTGACCCGCGCAGCTTCGAGAGCCGCACTTCTGTACTCTCGCCGGCGCCACCGAAATCTGTAACTCATAACAACCTTGAGTGAAAAGTAAAGTAGGAGCACCGACCACACATAAAAAAAGAATTGTCATTGGAGACAGTTGTCGCCGTTCCGAAGATGCCTTGGACAATATCCCCGCTTGAGACCTTGGCATAACAACGAAGCTACAGTAATCATTCCATTGTTCTTCACTGCACTCTAAGAAAAAAGAGAGTCAGAAGAGGGTCATGGAACCGTGACTCTCTTCGGGTGCCCACCTGACCCCTTTTGGAAGGTACAGGCACAGAAAAAGAGTTCGCAT
This sequence comes from Rhipicephalus sanguineus, assembly GCF_013339695.2. Lineage (NCBI taxonomy): Eukaryota > Metazoa > Arthropoda > Arachnida > Ixodida > Ixodidae > Rhipicephalus > Rhipicephalus sanguineus. The sequence goes on along the minus strand of NC_051176.1, from coordinate 85,464,824 downwards.
TTGGGAAGGAGTCACTGGACCCTCCTGCAGCGCGTTTCGATTGGCTTCGGTATACGGAAGAGCCGCCGTATACGCCATACATATCGCGCGCTTGCCCTTTGGCGCCGTTGTGGCGCCTTGCTCGGCCACGCAGAGGGGGTTGGCGCCGGGGTGGCGCGCCGCTCTTCTCTCTCAGTCGTCTCAGTCAGTCTCAAACCTCAGCACCTCAGACCTCAGTCCCTCAGTGCGTTGCGTGGTTGTGTTGGATGCGCGTCTTCGGTGGTGTTGATGGTGTTGACGCCGGCTCCGTGCACGAAGTGACGCTTGGAGGGCGGAATATTCATGGAGCTGCAGACACCGACAACGGGTGCCAGTTAACGGTGAGTGTACTGCTTTCGTAGGTACTAATTATAGAGTTGTAGCTGGGCGTCCGCAGCAGCCTTGCTGAAGTTATCCGCCAGCCATTTCCAACAGCAGCCTGCGTCCGCGGGGCTGTTGCGTATGCCCAACTAAAGCTGTCAGTTAACGAGTTACCACCGTTATGCGCGTTGCTGTACAAGCTCCCATAAAGTGAGTGATGCAAACAATTATCGAGGGTCATTTCTTGCGATCGCACGTTGTGTCTGCACTACTGAAGGTGCAAGATGTCGTTTTGAGAGGCACTTTAGTCTACTTCATAATAACAGTTCCATCGACCTTGAGTGTGCAGCGTGCTTCCGCGCGTGGGAACGTGAAAAAAAAAAAAGCCTGTGTACATAACGCTCAGACGCACTATATATAATGGTTTTTGTTGGCTTAAAGACGGTAGTTTGAGGTGCAGATGTAGTACGGTGGCTTCCAGGACGTACGCGGTAGTCATTCAAGTCGGACACGCCTCGCCGGTAAGGCGAAAAAGCTAGAGACTTTCGACGGCGGCCGCGAAGCCGTGCACTTTTTTCCTTCGTTTCTGTTTGCTGTTTTCGTGGTTTGCATACACTGCGATGACGTTGGGCGCTATAACAGAATCGAGTGAGTGTACGTAATTGTGGGAGTTATGTGCGCTAATTCTAGCATATGACATGTCTGATCTCGACGTAGACGGCGTACGCACGCGCTGGGTGTCGTTCGGGCCCTAGTACTCGCATCTGTTTATCCGAGTATTTAAGGATGGGTTACGTTTGTAAAACATGCGGTCAGTAACCGCTCACGGCATGCCCCTGGCTGCCGGAGGATGTGCTTTGTTGTTTTGTTGTTAGCCTTTATTATGTCTGTGTCAGTGCTGGGCAGTATCGAAGATACATGTATCTTAGATACTATCTTAGATACTCTATGGGTATCTTGTATCTGTATCGCGATACGTCTCGAAAGACGAGTATCTGTATCTGTATTTCCGATACATTCGATAATGTATCGTGTATCTTAAGATACAAGATACTTCTATCGCAACACAACCGTGCGAAACCATAATCACTGGCGAAGCTCCGCTTCTCAAGCTGGTACTGGTGCCACTAAGCCATCTGAACAAGTCTAAGGGCTGTGACGCAATTTTATTTTTCCGCCAGAGTCCTCCAGCGAGGGCAGAAGATGAGGAAGACAAGCACGCGGACGTCTACACCCAGCCCACGTACCTTTCGTTTTGTCGATTTCTTTTCTTTTTAGTTGCGCCAGTGCCGCGACACTTGCTCTTAGCCACTGTCCTGCGCCGCGTACTCCACTGCGTGCAGCGTCTGTCGCGCAAATGCTGATGTTGCTACAGTGTCGTTATTGAAGATTCTCTTGCCGAAATGTGATGCGTCCAGGAATGGGGTTGCTTTGTGTCTCGTGGATTTTACATATCAGCGATTTGAAGGATCTCGTGGATGACTTACATGCAATGAATTAACCTATATGTAAATAAGATATGCAAACAACTATAGCACCACTAGTACTGATGCTAGATCTAATAGATCAAGCGTTTACCTAACAGAAAATATCTTGGCGTACTGTATTTTTCACTTCCTGCTACATTTATTCAAAAAATTTATGAAATCATAACTTGATGATTAGCACAAGTGCTTTGTTGCTGTCATTTTGCATCCAATACATTACCTAGGTCTCTGTGCTGTTTTTCTGGTCTGGTAACTGCAGTATGTCTTTTATAACGCATTCCCAAAATAAGATCTCTGCTTTATTCTTCTAACTGTCTGCTTTATATTCTACTACTGTTTACCCATTTACAAGTTGCCAAGGCGATTTTGAAAACAAACATATAATTATGTAGGCATCCCTTGAGCTACAGTACAAAGCATTCTGCTTATCGCTAGGAAAATAGCGAAACTGAGTTTGCATTATAATAATGGAAATAATTAGGAGCGATCTTAAAGGTGTTAGGAAGGGGATTCGAGAAATGTTGTTTTACTGAATGCTCCGTTTTACTCATGAGCGTCCCAACGAGCCGTTTCAGGCAATTTTCCATAGGCACTGAATTTTCTATTGTCTTAATAGGTAAGTTGACGATACTTCATGCTCATTGCTATTAAGGGCGCCCTCTGTATTGTGTTTCTGTACTCATTCAATGTGAATGTTTGATACAAAACCACCTCCCTATTTTACCTATATTAGTTTTCCTGTTTTAGGCCTTCTTAAATATTTTTCGTATTACTAATCGCCACCTAATGGGATCTATAAGCGGCAATAGCGCGAATAACGGCGGTGTCCACCGACGCTTTATGCAACTATACAATACGTCTGCGACGTCTCTGTGTTGCACATGTTTCTCGTTGAAGAGAAATTGCTAAAAGATTACACGTTAGTGAGGATATCAACAAAGAATCCTTTACGCCAGCAGATAAGTAGAATATGAAAGTTCATTGCTCCTTTACGTCATCTACGTATACACCAGGGGCCTCAAACTCAGCCTATAGCCAGCGGGCCACAGTCGCGAAATTTAGTTCGAAGCGCCGGGACAGTGATGATGGTGGGAGATAGTTTGAACAAAATGACGTTGCCATTCGAAAGGAAGCCTTTCCCATGTCTCGCATATAGGTCATTTCTGAAGGGAATTCGGAGTCAGGATTGGAGAAACATCGATACCGATGTGCACAACGAGAAAATGGTGGACGCGGATTCTGAAATAGAGTCTTTGTTCCATGGTTATGTTTCAGCACATGGTGACCACATGTTCCTCACGAAAGGAAAGCTTGAGACATGTCATGTCTGTGTAGCTCACGAACATACTTACCTAGAAAATAAAAACAAATGGGACGATGGTCATGTGTGCGGCCGGGGCCGCTAGCGAAAGATCTCAAACCCCTAGCATACACCATGCGTCCCCCCACCCCCCCAAAAAAGTCGCTACCAGCGTTGTTGCTGCTGTACACCTGTCCGGATACACGGTATTGTGCAAACTGTCTTTTACGGACAAGACAAAAGTCCACACCAGTATTTGCGCCATCGTGCGAAGGCTTCTTATAGAAGTTATTTTGATTATATGGCAACCCGCTAGCTGGTCGGCAAGCTGAGCAGCGACTCATTAATGGCAAAAATGATAAGCAAGAACCGCTGTCAGCGAATTGTATACATAGTTGTCCTGTGAAGAAGCTAAAGCAAATCGCAATAAATTGTTTTCGAAGGAAACTAATGTACTTTGAGCAAGAAGGGCAAAACTTTTAGATATTAACAGACATTTCATTAAAGTGAAACATAATAGCTGACAGTTAGGAAATTTTCAAGAAGACATTTTCGTGCATAGGCGTTCGCTGCTACATTATATGGATCTATAATAACAAATTAGAGAATGTATCGAAGTATCTTAAGATACAATTGCCAAGTATCGTATCGGATACAATTATTGAGGCAGTATCTTGTATCTGTATCTCCAATACTTCTTGCCTGAGTATCTTGTATCGTATCGCGATACAATTTCAAAGTATCTTTGCCCAGCCCTGGTCTGTGTGAACCACTTATTGTTGTGTAGGTTTTGCAAACCTTTACTGCAATTTCATTTTCTCATCATAATATCACGTTCTGCTTTTCAGATACCGTTTTTCATGGTGCTCACGCTGGACAGGAGCGACAACCTAGCAAGCCACAAGTCTGATGCCTCAAGCCGTCACCACTTTTTGATTTATTCTTAATCACAAGGAATAAATATGGAAACATGAGGGCGATTTCTGCTGTTTATTTAGCACCATATGACACTGTGCACATCACAGTCACACATTTTAGTTGGCTATACTCATAGAAGCATGTAAATGAGGAATACCCAAACTTCTTAATTGGAAATCACAGACCATCTTTTCGCGCTTTCTATATAACTTTGCTGGAAAATATGTGTTGTTTTGACGAGTTTTACTAAAATAATGCTAAAACTGAACTATTTTTTTTACAGTCGCTGGGCAGGACGGCAAGTATTATTGGACTTGCTTAAAGTGAATACTCCACTATTTTCAACAGTAGTCGCGCAAAAGTAGAGCAAGGGTCAAATGAGTAGCTTAAAATACTTGTGGAGTCGCTTGATGCTTCGGTGTGGGTCCCTTGACCCCCGTAGGAGTGTTACCGGCAAGAGTCGTCTGACTCCCTATAAATGGTAACGTGATCCTCCGGATGAGAGTCTTTCCACTCTTCCTAGAGGGTCAGGGGACTCTCCTAGAGCGAGCCGACGCTGACCCACCAAGAGAGTCACCGTGACTATTTAAAGAGAGTCCTATACGTGGCAAGTCAGAACTCTCCGAAAAGAGTCACGCATACTCTTTTTTTTCTTAGAGTGTGCAAGACTCCATATTGTCGTCCCTCGTTTGTTTTGTTTGTTGTCTCGGGGAGAAAAAGAAAGAGCTGGGCAATTACTTGAGAAGAGGCAAACCCAACTTGCAACCCGATATCTTTCTGAAGCGCCGGTCGCAATGCAGCGGCATTAGCGCAGAATGAAAGTGTGTCGTCACAGATGAAAGGTCAGCACCAATTCGGTGCACCAAAGGAATTGTGATCGCGGGAATCATCTTGCACGTGCTAATATATACGTTCACACACAAGATGACTCGGAATGATTGCTCATATATGCTTTCTGATCCTCGTTTGCCCTTACAAGATGAAGGGTCCACATTATTTTGCCTACATTCTCTTGTCTTATTGGGTGCCGGCACAGCACATATTTTTTTAATAAAATACATCACAGATTGTCTTCTTAGTATACCTATAAAAAAGCTTTCAATGTGTTATTATTAGCATAAAAAGCAAATATGTTACTTAGAGTCCATTCCGGTGGTCGTTTGAGAGCGCTCTGACCGTGTTTGAAAGTGGTGAATTCAATAGCTTTGAGGCGCTGAAACGAGAAGGAGCAGGTATGCAAGTCAAGTTTCGTATTCCTTATCATATATTAGTCCCCTTGCTCTTTTACATCAATTTTTCGGAGCCTCTGGAGCGCTCTGAAACAATCACCCGAATGTACCAATAATATAAGTATACTCATGTTTAAAGCACAAAGCTTTTAAGCGCACATAAAACGAGGACCGAAGATTTAAGAATTTGACAGGATAGCGTTTAACAGGACAGGGCAGTCTCGTTTTATGTGCGCTTGAAAGCTTTGTGCTTTAAACATCGTCATCATCATCAGCCTGTCTACGCCCACTGCAGGGCAAAGGCCTCTCCCATGTTCCGCCAATCAACCCGGTCCTGTGCTTTCTGCTGCCACGTTATACCCGCAAACTTCTTAATCTCATCTACCCACCTAATTTTCTGTCTCCCCATCACGCGTTTGCCATCTCTTGGAATCCAGTCAGTTACCCATAACGACCACCGGTTATCCTGCCGACGTGCTACGTGCCCGGGCCATATCCATTTTTTACAGCGAAAGCTGTTATGAGATCATTTCAACGGCCGTTTTTGGTCGCGTAGTTGTCCGCCGCCGCTGCCGCCGCCGCCGCCGCCGCCGCCGGTGTCCGTAACCACTATCGCTCGAAATAAGAAAAAAAACGAAATAAGAAAAAAATTCCAGGATGGAACGGGGTTCGAACCTGGGTCCTCTGCGTGGGAGCCCAGTGTTGTACCTCAGAGCCATGCCGGTGCTTGGAACTGCCTTGCAAAACGACGCTATACAGGTCTCATGTCCAGAAGGAACCACATTAACATATGTAATTTACTGTGGTAGAAGAGTGAAATAACAACCACGCACCACGCAACGCGAATTCTGTAACCAGGCGTCACACAATGCGAATTGCGCAACGAGTGGGCTGTTGGATGCTTCCAACCCACTACAAGGGGCTCTGCAATAATTCTTCATCGTCATCAGGCACAACACCAACAAAGTGCGCATGATGCCTTACATGTTTTTAGCGGGCACCACGGCTCTCCGTTGAATGACGAAAAATGGCATAGTGGCTGCTGCCCTACTTCACAGAAATTATGATTTATAGCGTAGTGGGTTCCTCGCAAGTGCACTTGCATTGGTTGCCAAGGAAGCCCATGAGCCCATCATCCATTTCCTCAGGGTCTCAACAAAGTTCTTCCCCCCTCTCTCTGTCTCTCTTTCTCACGTCAGTGTATGTTATATTGCATGGTGGGAGAGTTAAATAGCGACCGGGCGTCACACAATGCGAATTACGTAACTGGTGAGCCGTTTAAAGCTTCCAGCCCATTACGAAGGGCTGAGCCACAGTTCTTCATCGACATCAGTCGTCACGTAAAGAAAGTGCACATAATGCCTTACATATGTGTAGCTGGAACCTCGCTTCTGCGCACAATGACGAATAATCGCGTTGTAGGTGCTTCCCAATTTCACAAATATTGTGATTTATGGCGTAGTGGGGACCTTGCTAGTGTACTTGTATTAGTAGCCCCAAGAGAGTTTAGAACGGGCTCTAAAAATGCCGCTCTTCCAGCTTTCGCTGTGACTGTGCTGCGCTTTCCGCGCAGGCCTGGCATTTTTCTTCTTGATTTCAACTATGATATCCTTAACCCCCGTTTGTTCCCTGACCCACTCTGCTCTCTTCCTGTCTCTTAAGGTTACACCTATCAGTTTCCTTTCCATCGCTCGCTGCGTCGTCCTCAATTTAAGTTGAACCCTCTTTGTAAGTCTCCAGGTTTCTGCTCCGTGGGTAAGTACCGGTAAGATGCAGCTGCTATATACCTTCCTCTTGAGGGATAGTGGTAGACTACCATTCATGATTTGATAATGCTTGCCGAATGAGACCCATCCCATCCTTATTCTTCTAGTTATTTCACTCTCATGGTTCGGCTCCGCGGTTACTACCTGTCCTAAGTAGACGTACTCCTTTACAACTTCCAGTGTCTCGCCACCTATCGCAAAGCGCTGTTCTCTGCCAAGACTGTTCCACATTACTTTAGTTTTATGCATATTAATTTTCAGACCTACTCTTCTACTTTCCGTATCCAGTTCAGTAATCATGAGCTGTAATTCGTCTCCCGCGTTACTCATCAATGCAATGTCATCAGCGAATCGCAGGTTACTGAGATACTCTCCATTAACTCTTATCCCTAATTCTTCCCAATCTAGGGCCCTGAAAACCTCTTGTAAACACGCGGTGAATAGCATTGGAGAGATCGTGTCTCCCTGCCGTACGCCCTTCTTTATTGGGATTCTGTCGCTTTCTTTATGGAAGACTATAGTGGCTGTGGATCCGCTGTAGATTTCTTCCATTATGTTTATATGCATTATATGTTCCATTATGTTTATATGCAGATGTATGCATTAAGGGACAAGGAAGGCACGGTCACAACCAATATGGATAGAATAGCTGAGGTAGCGGAAGAGTTCTACAGAGATCTGTACAGCAGCCGAGACAGTCAGGATGATAACGTAAGAAGCAGTAATAGCCCAGAGGAAGCTGACATTCCACCAGTATTGACAGGAGAAGTAAAGAAAGCCCTAAGGGGAATGCAAAGAGGCAAAGCCGCTGGTGAGAATCAGGTAACATCAGACCTGTTGAAAGACGGTGGAGAGATTATGTTAGAAAAACTGGCCCCCCTGTATACGAAGTGTCTCTCGACGGGGAGGATACCAGAATCTTGGAAGAATGCCAACATCATCTTGATCCATAAGAAAGGGGACGTCAAGGACCTGAAAAATTACAGGCCCATCAGCTTACTGTCCGTTGTCTACAAGCTATTTAAAAAAGTAATTGCTAGCAGAATTAATACGACATTAGAGTTCAATCAACCAAAGGACCAGGCAGGATTTCGTACAGGCTTCTGAACAATAGACCATATTCATACTATCAATCAGGTCATAGATAAATGCGCGGAATACAACCAACCCCTATACATAGCCTTCATAGATTACGAGAAGGCATTTGATTCGGTGGAGACATCAGCAGTCATGCAGGCACTGCGGAATCAGGGCATCAACGATGCTTTAAACATGAATGTTCATCAACTAGCCCATCTCACCGTCTTGTTGCAATAAGTATACTGATGGGCTAGTTAGTGAGCCATGATATTGATGAAGCAGCGCGCACAATATACGATTATGCACACATGAAGAAGACAAAGATGCAAGTGCTGGACTGCAGCGGCTGCTTTATTATTGAAAGATGTGCCTTATGTAGAGTAACAAGCGCATGTGCTTGGATAGCAGTGACGTGTGAACAAAACCAATATATTTGTCTCTTTACCATCTTGTTCGTACTGACTGACTGACTGACTGACTGACTGACTGATTGGTTGATTTATTTATTGATTGATTGATTGATTATAGCATGTCATAATAAACTAGGCAAGAAATGGTTCAATAAATTGGTGCTAGAAGAGTTTGGTTTGAGGTGTCACACCAACTGAAGTTACTCAACTACTTTACAATCATCATGTGTAGATTTATCTTTGGCCAAGAACTGTCTTTGACTGTAACCGAACCAATCAACGTACATCACAGTAAATGCAAATATATCATCTGCACCATTACCAAATGATAAAAAATAAATACATGTACCCTTGTCATGCCATGTGTGATGTGCTACAGCTATGTAGTTTATCCTCCTTCACAAAGTGAAACCACTCTTCCATTTTTTTTTCTGATTACCCACACCTGTCAAGCATAACCAAAGTCCCGCGCTGATCTCGCAAGTGTTTCTTCACGCCGCTGCATAGCCCGTCAGTTGCCGTTCTTCAAATTCTACAACGCGTTACCTTGTGCTCCCAACGCACCGTCAGTCTGATCTCTTCAATTACAAGAAGGCTGGGTACCCTCTGTCCGCTCGCACCGTTGCGCACAATTCTTTTCTTCGCAAGAGATCACAAGATTTTACCAATCTTCTTCGTGACGTTGCGTTCGGCTGTAGTGTTAGTGAGAGATTGAGAAAAAGAGAGATAAGAAAATTAGAGAAAGGCAGGGAGGTTAACCAGAATTGTAGCATCCAGTTTGCTACCCTACACGTGAAAAGGAAAGCGGAGAGAAAAGCAGGCGTGCGAAAAAAGAAACAAACAAAAGGAAGGTGCAGAGCGGCAGCACTATAGCCTATAGATTAATTAGGCCACTGCCACGTAAAAAAAGTTCAGTAAGCAGCTATAGAGCAACTATAAAGTATTTAATACTGCTGTAATTGCCTATTCCTCCAGTAAGGCACCTTCATGTGGGCTTATGATGTATTGTAAACACATAAAAGAAGAATATACATAGGCAACGGCCGGTTTGGCCTACATGCATACTCCACCGCAGAATCATGCGGTACACCACCCTGCACCTCAGTGCTCTATGTCTTTCGTCGTCGCAGCAAACAAATACAAAACGCACGTCCGTGTTACGTGTACTATTAACGTTTGTAGCCACAATACTGCTCGTAGTACAAGCGCGGACATCTTTCTGTAGCTAGGGCCGAATTCAAGTGTTCAAATTTGCATAGCCTGTTACAATGTTTCACCAATAACGTAACCGGTTACAGTTAAATTGTACTTTATATTATCGTACTCGCATAATTTTCTTAGCAATTCTTTATATCAAGTAATTTATAACTTAAAAAGAAATTCAGGCCGCTTCGCACTAGGGGCGCCAAGCCTGAACGAAGTGCGGAGCTCGGTGGCCTTCTTTGTTTCTCTTTATTATTCGCCCGCTGTCTTCCTCTGTTTCTTTCTTATTCTCGCATCTCTCTTTTTTTTGCCTTTTTTTGTCTCTGTTTATTTCGATTTCTGTTTTTCTCTCTCTATGTATCTCTTTGTCTTTCTCACTCTTTCTATCTTTCTTGTGCTTGCCCTTCTTTCTCTCTCTACTTATTCTTTCCTCTTTCTTTCTATCTCTTTTTCTCTAATTATTTCTTTCTCTCTCTAACTTTTTTCTTTCTGTCTTTCTTCTCTTTCTTTCTCTCTATTTCTCTGTTTCTTCCGTGGTATGCTTCTTTCTTTTATTCTCTCTCTTTCTGTCTTTCTTTATTTTTCTGTCTTTCTTCCACTTCTTCCTCTATTTCTCTCTGTCTCTTTCTTTCTATGCTATGCTTTACACCCTCCCCTCCTTAGTTCATTCCTCCTCGCCCTCACTTCCCTTTCCCACCCCCCTTGCTCATACTATTCTATAGAAGGCTATGTTGTGCTCTGCTAGCGTGCCTGGATAGCCGAGTGATTAGGACGCTCGCCTTGGGATCGTGGGTACGCGAGTTCGAATCCCGCCTCACAAAAAAAAAATTTCTAGAATGCCTCTTTCGCTTTCTCTCTCGTTCTTTCTCTCTCTATACTCGTTCTCTCACCCATAAGAGTTCTTCTATTGGCGCACGTGTTTTGGAAGCCAAGCAGAAGATGAAGAAGAAGGCCAAGAAAGCGCGTGCCGATTCATGATGATGATAGTTTCTGTTCGCACTACCCGGCGCAGCGAAAGGCTTAAATAGCTTCTCCCTTAAAAATTAAAGCCACTTCTACGCCTGTGAAACTTGAGCGAACAGCGGAGCTGGCAAGCAAGCGCCATCACCTTGAGTTCTTTCTTCACCTTTCTTCATCTTCTTCCTCTCCTTTATTCTTACTTTCATCTTTATCTCTTTTTCTACATCTTCTTCTTCTTTCTTTCATCTTTCTTTCTATTATCTCTTTCTATATTGCCCTCTCCCCTCCTTCCCTCCTCCTCACCTTCACATCGCTCCTCCTCAACTTCACTTCCCCTCCCCACCCCCTTGCAATACTATACTATGCATGGCTTTGCTATGCTAGGAGCTGATAGGTACATCCCCGCTTTCTGTGGCGCATAGCCGCCGAGTCTTGCGCGGACGACGCACGGCGCTACTACAAGCATAAACAGCTTCGCTCCTAAGAAACTGAAATAAAACGTAAAATGTAAAACGTAGTAAAAGTTACAGAAATAAAACGTAGTAAATATGCGGCTGCCAAGAAAATACCTTACGGTGCTGCGTACGCAGTATGTAAGGCATGAATTCACCGCGCATTTTTGTGATTTCTTCAGCGCTTCACCGACAGTACACTCTTGGTATATGATCAGTGACAGCAGCGCATGCTAAGCTTTCTTTCAGAAGGGTGGTTTGCTGGGTGAGCTGCACGGTATTGCATCTTGAAGAAGGCAGCGCCAATTCACAAAGACCAAAGGACCAGTAAACCCAGCAAACCATCCTTCGGCGCTGTGTGGTTCTTTTCCCTTGGTCTCTGTTAATTTCCGCTGCCTTCTTTATGACAGCATTTGTTTCTCACTTTAACCGACACAGCCAGCGCTACGCGGGAAATCTGAGCGCTTTTCTCTAGATTCGGAATCCGGTCGACGGTCGCCTCATTTTGCCGTTGCCAGTCCGTCCACGGGCTGAATGAGCCCCAAAGGAGAACGCGTCGTTGGTCAACAAGGGAAAGGGCAAGGAGTAAGAGAAGGCGGAAGAGGGAAACAGTGAAAGCTCAAAGAACGGATTTTCGCTGGGAACTTTTGCAGCCTAATAGCCATTCACTGGGGGGCACGAAGTGCGATGCGAAAATGCTCCACGGAAAGCATTGCCCCTTGGAGTGCGCTCTGCACGGGAGCTTGGAATCCGACCGTCGGAACCGCAGGCAGACGACAAAGGGAAATGAGAAGATCGTACACGGTGCCTCCGTCACCGTTTTCTTCGTCGCTTGTTCCCTCGTGGAAGCAGCGATGGTTCCGACTCCGCTGCATTCGGCGTAAGAAATGCCAAAAGAGGACGAACGTCAACGAAGGTAGTCTCCATGAAAGTGGGCACACACAGGCCGCATACAGAATAAGAGATGCGCGATGAACGTTTACTATACCAAGCGAACGGACCTCTCTGCATGTCCGAGTAAGATGGCGCGGTAGGTTTTATCTTCGCTCTGGTAGCCTTTGGTAACGTTAAATGGATAAGAGGCACGTACGTGATCTTCGTTTAGATAAAATTGTGTATCGATAAGGATGTGCATACAAAACAGCAAAAAACAAGGCGCCATCTTTCGGAAAATCCGTTGAAGTAGAAATAAAGGGATGGTGTTTGGAAGACACCCTCTGCCGTATATAAGTACGTGACTGCTGCACGATTCATCTCTGAACACTTACTAAAAGCGAAAACGTTTTCGTTTATTTTTTAAATAGAGGTAACAATGTAATCACCAGACATTGCAAGCTGAAGTAAAAGTGGATAACGGTAAATCTGCCAACATTATGACAGAACGTTGTTACAGACTTTACTCATGGCTACTTCATTTTTTTGGCAACATGTTTTTTTTTTTTTTTTGTGCCATTCAGACCCGTAATACCCTGAAAATCCATGCAGAGAAAGCATCAAGTGTTACTTTCCGTTACCTGCTAGCAACGCGCTGTCGCCGACAAAAGTATGCCATTGCGACCTGCGTTACAATGGTTGTTTCATGACAAATTCTAGATTATCCTTAAAAAGAACCCGTGCTGTAGACACAAACACGACCGATTCATTTTATGCCGCATATAGTTGTACTCTCGAATATCAAACCTTTTTTTTCTGTATTCCAGCATCTTTCAGACACCAATAATCCCTGTCAATCGTAATTGGAGATATTTTTCAGGTAGCTCATGTTGAGGATTACGCAACGTTTCACCAAGGACACTATTAGATCCAAAACTGTATACATGACTCCGTCGCATGTGAGACGACAATGGCGCGACGACACATTTGTTATCGCTATAGCAAATTTTCTCCGTCGCCTCAGTCAGATTGCATGAAACAACTGCAATTAAAAAACAGCGTGAGCAAAATCAGCGGGCGAGATGTCAAGAACAGAACAGCCATCGATGGGATAAAAACGACCGCAAAACAACCAAGGACGGTCACACGAGGCCAACTCTGTCAAAAACAACTTTTTCTCTGTCGAATCTTGCATGCTGATTTTTTGGAAGAATGATATATGTACTCTCGTGTTCAATGTGACTTGCAAGGCGCGAGCCGTATAGTAAGTGTTTCTTGTGCGAAAAAAAAACAGGGTAATGTGCCTTCCGATGGAGGGCAGGGATGGTGTTTGGAAGAAACCCTCTGCCGTATATAAGTACGTGACTGCTGCACGATTCATCTCTGAACACTTACTAAAAGCGAAAACGTTTTCGTTTATTTTTTAAATAGAGGGCGATATTGTCTTATTTGCGGACAGTCAAGATGATATACAGCGACTGGCAGATATATGCGGAAGGGAATGTGAGGCTTTAGGACTAGGATTTAGTGCAACAAAATGTGGATTGATGGTATTCAATGATCACGAAGACCATGCGGTCTTTATACAGGGCCAAAAAATACCGAGGGTAAGCGAGTACAAGTACATCGGAGTATGGGTAAATGAGGGGGATAGATATATGGAGGTACAAGAGAAAGCATCGGTAGCAAATGGAAAGAGGAATGCTGCAATTATGAAGCACAGAGCTTTATGGGGGTACAATAGGTACGAGGTGCTTCGATGGCTGTGGAAGGGTGTGATGGTCCCGGGGCTTACATTTGGGAACTCAGTGGTGTGCATGAAGTCAGAGGTACAATCAGGAATGGACGTAAATCAAAGGACGGTGGGCCGCCTCGCGTTGGGCGCTCACGGGAAGACGACAATGAGGCTGTAAAGGGTGATATGGGATGGACAGGCTTTGAAGTGCGGGAAGCTCAGAGCAAATGAGATTCGAAGAGAGGCTGAGGAAAATGAAGAAGAGTAGATGGGCAGAGACGGTTTTCAGGTATTTGTATAGAAAAAGCGTTGACACGCAGTGGAGAAAAAGAACTAGGAGGCTCACCAGTAAATATACGGCTAGCAGTGCGGGCGATATAGCAACAAGGAGCATTAAGCGGAAGGTCAGAGAGGCGGAGAGGACTTATTGGATGGCAGCGATGGAAAAGAAGCCGGCTCTGAGTAACTACCGAAAAGGAAAAAAACGAAATAAGGAGGGAAAGGTTTTATGATAATTCAAGGGGAAGCGCTTTACTGTTTGAAGCAAGGTCGGGCTGCCTGAGAACGCGTAGTTATAAAGCGAGATTCAGTAACGAAGAAGAACTATGTACATGCTGCGGGGGAACTAAGGAAACGATGGAACGTGTACTGATTGAATGTGGCGATATTCACCCAGGTATACGTGTGGGCACGAGTCTACATGGAGCCTTGGGTTTTAAGGACAACAATGGAAAGCTGAACACGTCCGCGATAGAAATAAGTAAGAGACGGTTAGAGTATTGGTGGCAGAAAAGTAGAGATAAAGAACAAAAATAAATAATGGGGGGAAAAATAGGGTCATTCTGCCTTAAGAGGCAGAGAGATAGACCGTGAATTTATATTTTTTCGTATAATAACATAGATTTAATCAATGTAAATAGGGTATTAGGCCAACATAAAAGAAGGAAGCTTTTTTTTTCCTTCTTCGAGCCTGGTGGCAGACATGTCACCGCCCCGTTACAAAGGGGACGCTCATAGCATCCATCCATCCATCCACAAAACAGGATAGGGAGAAAGTATCTGAGACCGAAAGTTCAGGGTATAGGAGCAGTACGGAACGACACTCCATAGATAACAGGGGGGATAGTTTCGCCGTTCCGTCAGTGCGCATACCCCCTGCTTTCTGTCGCATGTCCTTCGCTATGGCGTGCCGAGCAGCTATCACTCCTTCACATCTCAGAAAAAAAAAAACGTAACTGAGCTAAAGCAAGTTGTGCGCCACGTCGGAGCACGCTACACTTGGGGTCCAGGACCCTCCGCTTTGCTCAGCGGGCCAATGAAATATCGCTCCGATAAGAAAACACGGCGCGGTATGCGTATTTTTGTAATGAGTGATCTCCCTCAACCTTTTTCCAGAGAGCCACGATGCGGCTACGGCTCGAGCGTTGCACCTCATATTGAATGCGGCAGTACGTCGCCCCATGTGGACGACGTGAACCAGAATAATTACGGGTGTGAGTTGGTCAAGTGTATCGCACGAGAAGTAGTTTGCCCATGTTAAAAGAAATTTTTGGAAATCTATTTAATTATGCTCGAGTGCTTAAATTAATAAAAAAAATCTCTCACGTACATTCTCGGAAAAAGCGCCAGCCCTGCGCGGAAAGCGCCGCACAGTCACAGCGAAAGCTGGAAGAGCGGCATTTCTGGAGCTCTTTGTAAACTCTCTTGGGGCTATTAATACAAGTACACATGCAAGGTGCCCACTACGCCAAAAATCATAATTTTTGTGAAGTTGAGAAGCACCCACTACTTCATTATTCGTCATTCCGCGGAGGAGCGAGGTACCCGCTACACATCTGTAAGGTATTGTGTTGATATGACAATGAAGAATTATGGCTGAGTCCTTTGTAATGGCTTGGATGCTATAAACGACCCACTAGTTACGTAATTCATACTGTGTGACGCCCGGTCGTTTTTTTTACTCTCCTAGCACGCTATATAACATATGTTAACTTGACAAAAAGAGAAAGAGAGAGGAAATAACTTTATTAAGGCCCCGAGGAAATGGACCATGGGGGCCTTATGGGCTTCCTTGGCAACTAATACAAGTTCACTTGCGAGGTACCCACTAATCTATAAATCATCAAGTAGGGAAGCACCCACTATGCCATTTTTTGTCATTCTGCGGAGAACCGTGATACCCGCTATACACCTGTAAGGCAGTATGTGCACTTTGTTGATGCTGTGCCTGATGCCGATGAAGAATTATGGCTGAGCCCTTTGTAGTGGGTTGGAAGCATTCAACGACTAACTCGTTGCGCAATTCGCATTGTGTGACGCCTGGTTGCTATTTTACTCTTCTACGACGCTATATTACATATGTTAACGCGATTTCTTGACCGACATGGCACCTGAATACGGTATTTTTACGAAGGAGTTTCAAGTCCTACCTTTGCTCTGGGGTAGAATACTCTACTGCCACGCAGAGAACCCGGGTTCAAATCCCATCCGTTCCTAGAAATTTTTCTCAATTTATTCTTATTTCTCACGATAGCGGTTACGGACACCAGCGGCGGCGGCGTATAACTACGGTGCCAAAATCGGCTCTTGTGATCTCATAACAGATTTCGCTGTAATATATAAGGACCTAAGACACCATCACAAAAGCGAGGTTGACGGCACGGAACCTTACCCGTTGTTAGAGGTGCTAATGCTTGATTGATGATGATAGTCAGTAAGAGCCTGCCGACGTTTCTAGAATTTCTTTGTTCACTTCATTCCTTTGATTTCGCGCGATAGTGGTTACGGACACCGGCGGTGGCAGTACCCTTGTACATGTAACGCCATATTTTTGCCCACATTAATTCATTTTCTCCTTGTCTATCATAATCGATACACTTTGATTAAGCAGTCCAAATAACAGCCCTACGCTTTCCTAGCCTTCTTCATCTATTGGGTTCATGTGGTTGCGTCTAAGAAATCCATGTCCTAGAAGGAATCAAAAATTGCCCCCGCCTAAACAGCGTTAGAGTGCACGTGCTTCGATAGTGCTCTCTGAGGGAGGTGCTCTCACCGCGTGGCTGGCACGCAGTTCCGATGGTGTGCAACCGCACACCATCGGAACTGCTACGCGAACAAGTAGCCAAAGGTGGAAGTCGCTGCAGCCACAAAGTGAGAAGAAGCCTCCTCAGCAGCGGGCGTCGTCATAGACTACGAGGCCGCTGCTGCTGCTGTCTCCCGTGTTACGCAACTGCACACAGGAGGCAGCAAAATTTCCAAAGCTAAAAAAAGGTTGATAATACTGAAATTGCCCGCCACGGTGGTCTAGTGGTTACAGTGCTCGACGGCTGACCCGATGGTCGCTGAATCGAATTCCGGCCGTTGCGGCCGCATTTCCATAGAGGCGAAATGCTAGAGGCCCGTGTACTTAGATTTAACGCACGTTAAAAGGACACTAAAGGCAAAATAAAACTCGGCGTGGACTTTTGAAATACCATTCCAGAAACGTCGTAGGCCTTGTGTAGTGCCTCGGAAATGCTTAGTTTGAAAGAAAATCACGCTTTAGTAGTCCGCATACTGTTAGCTCAACTCACACCACCCGCTACTCAAGGACTCGTGGCGTAAGCACTCCGCAAAACCGCCTTTAGCGAGCGCTACGCCAGCACCCTCCGTTATCTGGCAATATTGCGCCTCCACCTGGAGCGCACGCAAATATACTTCTGTTATGCTTGTTTTGCAGGCCGCTGCTGCTTGCGTCGTAATGCGATGTTTTCCGCGGAAGCGCTTGATATTCGGACGCTGCTGTGTATAGTCGGGAAGCTGCATGCTATCCGGCCGTCAGTGCGGGAATATGGCCACCCCGTGTGCGTGTGTGTAATTGTGCTGGCGCCGCTCGGTGAGCCTCTGTTTTCGTTGCTGGTGCGCCGTTGCTCCGAAATGCGACACTATCAACCCATGTGTACCGCGAAATGTGTGTGCGTAGCCTTCACTTGTGTGAACCATGTCGGACCAATGTTCATCCCCTCCGAGGTGTCGTGCAGAAGGCGCCTGACGACTCATTTGGCTTTCAGGCGCGGAGAGGGACGGTTCACGAAAACAACCACGAGAATGATATTTAGCCCTTCCTATTAATACGGTTTTGGTTTTTTAAAACCTTGAAACCATTTCTTTATTGTTCCATTTCCCTTACATGGGCATGCAGCATCCTGACAAGACCGACAAAATAGCGCTGCGAGGAAGCAGTACTTTGAAGGGCCGGTTACACGACCTTACGCTACGGTAGATTTCGTAATCCTCTGCACAAAAAGACAGTGAACGCACGAGTAAATTTTCTTCTTCTTCACCCCACATTCGTAGAAGTGCGGCACTTAGACACTTCGAGCGTAGGAGTTCCCTCCGTGGCACCTGTTGGAAAGTTGTTGTTTTCGTTGCTGTAGCAGACATTAACGCGGCATTTTCTTTAAATTGCAGTCACAGCGAGTTTCACGAGCAGCAAAGCCCGCGCAGCAATATGCGATAATGAAACTACCCTTGAGATGCGACTACGCAAGCGAAAACTACCACTGAGACGCGACCGCGTGATGGGAGCGCGAAAACGGAACTTTTGTACCACCCGCACCGTTCGCCATGGTAACGCCAAATGCTGTTTTCAATGAATCAAAGTGCAACGCACAAGCAGCATTTTATTATTTCTTGTAATGCACGGAATCTTACTTTTTATTATAAGTTGTTTGAGTACTTCTGGTTAATTGTACTCGGGACTCTTGACGCCATCGGGCTCATTCCATAGTGTCCCACTATGGAATGAGCCATATCTTGTCCTACATTTACCTTAATTTCTCGATTAGTAGAGTACTGCCTTTCATCTGTCCTCGTTGATATCGCGCTGTGCAAATATGTCGATTCTAAATCACCAACTAGCCCAAGCTGCCGTTCTAACACGATAATATTGACGTTTTAGACGTTCTCACACATTTACCTTTCACTCACTCACTCCACCACGACGTCCCTCATAATCATATCGTGGTTATGGAACGTAAATCCTCAATTATTATTATTATTATTATTATTATTATTATTATTATTATTATTATTATTATTATTATTATAACACAAATGTTTAAATCCTGCTCTTCGCACTTGGGTACAACTACCTCCTCCATCTGCCAACACAAAACCACAGCTGAGAGAGCGGGCTAGTAATTAGGTGAGATTCGTTTAAAGAAATAGTATTCTGTTTACACAATATGTCATATCGTCAACATGAAACAGTCCAGCGCGGTATGCTCAAGGATGCAGGTTCAATTCCAGGCGGAGCCCGCATTTTGATGGGGTCGAAATGCAGGAAAACCCGGGTAATTAAGAAAGCTCAATTGGCAGAGTAGCCGTGGTCGCAACGGTAGGTTGGAGACCGATTTTCACGGCCGGAAGAAGAAGCACCGCTTGTCGCAAGCCAATCAGAACACGGTAGTCATTTAGAGACAGTTATAGTTTAGCGTTAGGGGGCGTTAAGAGAATAGCGTTACCGCGCCGCAAACGTTCGTTGGGGGCAGCGCGTTTTAGTTTAGCGGGAAAGCATTTTCTTGCAGAAGCTGTGACCGTGGCGTCACCTAGCGGAGGCTGAATGTGTTAAAAAAGTAAAAAAAAAAAACTGAGAATGCTCGCCTGTATCCCCGCACGAAGCATCGTTACTACTTTTTTAGTAACAATAAAAGTAAATAAATATGAACCACGCACTAAAAGCGAAAATTTTCTAGTTAGGTCTAGGGCAATTCGAAATGGGAAGCGATCTGAAAAACTACGCTAAGTTATCCCTAATACTCGGTCGTCGAAGCTACCTGAAGGCAAGCGAAGCTACTTTACACAGTCGTTTGCTACGAAAGAAGCGAATCCGTCTACATCAACGCTAAATTCAGTTCGAAGCGGGCGTTCAACACCGACGTCATGTTTTACGTAGACTACGTTAACCACGCAAACACGGTAACGCTAAATCTGAAAAATAGCGTGCGTACGGTAAACGCTACGGGTCGTTTAGCGTACTGCGCATGCGCATTTCGATCCCGCTATTCCGCTAAGCCCGCTATCCCGCTAAACCCGCCAAACTATTACTGTCTAATGCCACAATGTGGGTGCCAGCATCGCGTTTCTGTAGGGTAAGTTAAAGGCAGGTCGTCTCCCCAATTTCGGTCAAAATGACAACAGTAAACATTCATGTCGGGTAAAATGTGATTGCCCCTGATAGTCATCGCTAGCAGTCACAGTAAAATACAATTCACTCTTTGTCAAAGCTTAACTGCTTTCCACTGTCGATGCAGGTCATTTTGCTGAGGTTGGGGAATTTGCTGCCCACCTACCTATGCTGGGCTGGCTTTGCACACATGGCTATTTGCTCAGTGCGAGTGAAATTCACCACCCCAGAAACCAAGCCTAGCGCGCCTGAATATTGTAGCAGACTGCGCAAAGCCACGCCTCTAGACACCACTACACCTGCGCAAAGCTATAGCTTCGATGCACGACCGCGCTGCCTGCACTGGCGCTCTGCGGAGTGAAGCCGCACGCAAGTGTGTTCACCCAAAAAGTGCACCGGCTTGCAGAATTGCACATATGATCATAAATATGGAATTTTAGCTTGTACATATACTTTTTAGCGTTACCGTGTTACCGGAATACCGGATTGCGTTCGCCGTGTTACCGGAACGCATGTTTTAAAAAACTTTTAGCTCGCCATACGTAAACGTTTACGTACCTACGTAAACGTATACCTTGCGTATACCTTTACGTTTGCGCAAACCACTAAATGATGATGATAACTGCGCTTAAACTATATTTAATTTAGATAATATTGCATTACCGGTGCGGTAAAATCATACGAGAGGTTTTTAGCATGTGCAGTATCCCGGTATTCGCAAAGGGGTGTAAGAATACCGGGTTGCCGGACGATGGTGTCGACATCTTGTGACGCTTCGTGCAACAGCAGTCATGGACAGGTTTGTTTTCGCCTAGTCTTTTTGAAGGAAAAAGTTATTAAAAGGCAACTCATTCGTAATTATGCCGCGGCAAGGCATTTACACTGGAAGTAGAATGCACGGTGTTTTTGCAATAACAGTTTTGTGCTTGCCTGGTTCATCTTGGCCCCGCTAGATGGCGCCACCTATGCAGCCTGTCAGGGCCTCTCACGTTTACGGCTTCGGCATTTTAGGTCGCTCTAGCTTCTGTAATCCGGCTGAAACAAGGTGATCGCGAGTGGCGCTCGCGCTTCGTCTTATTGGGACTCGGCGGCAGCTGGAGTCTCCGCAAAGCGGATATTGCGAGTAGCCACGAACGAAGGTGCATTTCCGAGATAGGGCGGTAAACGTAAACCCTATCCGGCGAGTAGTTTACGTTCCGTAAAGACCCACGCATGCGCAGATTCCTTCCGGTATCCGGTAACACGGTAGCGTGAAGAAGTATACGTAGAATCTAAAAGCCCCTAATGTCCCACGGGGTACAGAAAAATATTAATAAAAACATGGTTGGTCCCTCCATCATAGGAATCGGAATAACACGAAAGTAAAGCGTGCCCTTACAGAAGTAACTGCATGCTTAATGTACATTGATATAAGAGAGCTTGCACAATGTATATTGATGTCTGGCAGCTAATGGTGCCGTTTAACGTGTATGCACCCACTTTGATGATTGGTAATACATCTCCATCCCGACGACTAAGGTCCATGTTAAATGATTAAACAAACCCTTGTGGTAGCTGTAGTAGTTAAAGGTGAAAGCGTAATCAGAGAACGAGGTGTGATAGCCAGAAAAGCGTCGCATATTGGACGCAGAGCTTGTTCGCCACTGCCGCGGCATGTTAAAATGTGATGGAACACCCAAGGCCGGACCAGAGGAAAACGCAAAGCGCGTCGTGTCGCCCCGGTAGCCCGGCCGCGATTTTTCTCGGGGCGAGCGCGACAACGGGGAACGCGGGGTTACAGCCAGGTGAGGCAGGCGCGCGTCACAGAGCTATTTTTGGTTTGTATTAGCGTGATGCTGAGCGAGGCCAACGCTTTTACGACACTTGTGCAAAGGTCGCCACCTCGCGGTGTGTTAAGGCATTGACAAAATTCAACTTCTATTGAAAACGCGCCGAATGGGACGGACGCGTAACGCGTTGCAGGTGCTAGTCGCGGAGGCCACAGCAATGACAAATTACTTTACCTTACCACTCCCAGAGATCAACACCACCCAGCCGACCGGGAGAGTGGTAGATATAAAAGACGCGTTCGTAAAGCCCCCCAGAGTCTGTGACCGTGGCGCAGTGGATAGCGTGCCCGGCATCTGTTGTTGCGGACCGAGCGGTCGTGGGTTCGATGCCCGTTGACGGTAGCTTTTTTCTTTGCCATCTGATTGTGTATATTTTTTCGACGTCATTTCCGTGACGGAAATACGTCACCGAAGTCTTGGTGGACCCCGGCATAAAACACTTTCGTGTTAAAAACCGCGCGAAGTCTCCTACGGCCGCGAATTCGAAGTTTCAGTCTGTAGTAGCTGTTACGAGATGATATCGATCTGTTTAAACTCTAGCGACACCTACTGAAATAATAGAAATGCGCATTTCTTTCAGAGCTCATGTGTCGCATACGATTGTGGCTGGTAATGCCGCGTATTGCTTCATCGGAAGAAGTTACATATAGGGAGGCTACAGAAAGTATGCAGGCTTTGTTTTATATGATGTTGTTTTATAAGTACGATGCTAGTTGTCTAATTAACAGGTAGTAGAGTCACCAACTGGTATTTATACACTCTGAAAGATAGCTTGTTTATTGAACGAGATTGCAGTATTTATTTCACAAGCAGTCTGCATATCAACTATCAGCAAGCGACCATATTGCAAGTCTGCGAGAGAAAGAATATTAAAATGGAACTTGATTGAATCATGTACCAACTGGCGCAACTCTCGATATTGTTCCAGATGGAAACACACTAATGAAAACAGCGCTACCCAACGAATGAGGAAGCGGAAGACTACGAGGACGCAGCGCCATCAACATGTAATTTATTGGAAGCACAAGAATATGTTGACCGCTTGGTTACAGGTGGCAAAAAAAAAAAAGAAAGCGCCAGAAGGATTACAGGTGCGTATTACGGTAATCGATCTCTACGCCGTTCAGTGCATCAGAAGGGCACGCTGCACGCTCGTTGCCTGAGTATTTGCATGAATAACGCTTGCGCAATCTAACGCGGTGCCCTTGCGCAATTGTTAGATAGCATTATTTTTTTTTTTTGCTCGAAAAAACTGAAGCACAGCCGCACCCTTTGTAGTGCACATAAATTTGATAAAGGTTGGAGCGACAGGAAAATCCCTTTCATTCATGAGGCGATTACTTAAAGGGACCGACAACCAATTTTAATGGTGCCCATTTTCTTTAGCGCAACGGAAAGCTTACCGGTGAGATAGTCTAATCACGGAACGGTAACGTGGAAAACGCCGTGAAATATTCGCAATAGGAATTTTTAAATCTGCGGCGAATATGAAGTCGTAAACACAAGTGACAACCAATGCTGCCAACAGTGAGCGCGAGAGCGGTTCGTGTTCGAGCGCGGCGGTTTGCTGCGCATGCGTGCACACCGCGCGCATGCGCCGCGGCTCGACACAGCCGCGAGGGCAGTGCGGCTTCTCATCGTGCAACTCCTTTTACCTCGTAAGCAGCACAAAATAGAGCGGGGATAGAGAATAATATACATACTCTAACTTTGAGGACCAATTACGGCGCGCATGACAGCATGAGACCACGTACAGCAATGTGACCGTCTTCATGATCCTGCTTCACGGCTCTTCCACTAGGCTGCGCCACATACCGGTTTTTGTTACTTTTAAACACGATTTAAACATATAAATCCTACTCACAAGGCGAAAAGGATGCTGGAATCTCTCACTATATTTGCGCAATTCGCATTGTGTGACGCCTGGTTGTTATTTTACTCTTCTACGACGCCATATTACATATGTTAACGCGATTTCTTGACCGACATGACACCTGAATACGGTATTTTTACGAAGGAGTTTCAAGTCCTACCTTTGCTCTGGGGTAGAATACTCTACTGCCACGCAGAGAACCCGGGTTCAAATCCCATCCGTTCCTAGAAATTTTTCTCAATTTATTCTTATTTCTCACGATAGCGGTTACGGACACCAGCGGCGGCGGCGTATAACTACGGTGCCAAAATCGGCTCTTGTGATCTCATAACAGATTTCGCTGTAATATATAAGGACCTAAGACACCATCACAAAAGCGAGGTTGACGGCACGGAACCTTACCCGTTGTTAGAGGTGCTAGTGCTTGATTGATGATGATAGTCAGTAAGAGCCGGCCGACGTTTCTAGAATTTCTTTGTTCACTTCATTCCTTTGATTTCGCGCGATAGTGGTTACGGACACCGGCGGCGGCAGTACCCTTGTACATGTAACGCCATATTTTTGCCCACATTAATTCATTTTCTCCTTGTCTATCATAATCGATACACTTTGATTAAGCAGTCCAAATAACAGCCCCTACGCTTTCCTTGCCTTCTTCATCTATTGGGTTCATGTGGTTGCGTCTAAGAAATCCATGTCCTAGAAGGAATAAAAAAAACAGCATATCCACGGAGTGAATGATGATGAGTGGGCGAAGCTGCGGAGGTTCATCGGTAAACCGTGAATCTTCCGTGAATTCTGCCCAGTACATCATCACCGACGTGAGATCGGGCGCGTTTATACTAAAGGTTCGATGAGTTATGACGACTTGCAGCTCACTTTAATTTTACATGTACGCTGTGAATTTTCATTGTTTAGAAAACCATTGCTTTAGAAAACACCTTGCGTCTTTCGTTAAGCAGCTGGCGTCTTTTTCGTTTTGCTTTAGAAACATCTGGCGTTCTTTCGTTTTGTTTTTTACAAAACATCTGGCGTCTTTCGTTGGTTTATTTCATCAATCAACGGCGTTTTGAACAAAATTTTTATTGTTTAATCACGCACAGGAGAAATCTCACCAGGCACTACCTTGGAGGTAAACAATGGCTGCTAATGGGAATGAGAGACAGAAGAAGTCGGCTTTTAGCTAACACTTACACTTCTACAGAGACAGAAGAATTCGGCTTTTAGTTAACGCGCACGCTGCGAATTTTTTATTGTTCAACAACGCACAGGAGAAATCTCCCACCGGCACCACCTTGGAGGTCAAAGGGTAAGACTTGTTACTCACTACTACGAGCACGACGAGGGACGAACGGGTGCCGCCTTAAGGAGCTTCGCCCCTAAAATTGCCCCCGCCTAAACAGCGTTAGAGTGCACGTGCTTCGATAGTGCTCTCTGAGGGAGATGCTCTCACCGCGTGGCTGGCACGCAGTTCCGATGGTGTGCAACCGCACACCATCGGAACTACTACGCGAACAAGTAGCCAAAGGTGGAAGTCGCTGCAGCCACAAAGTGAGAAGAAGCCTCTTCAGCAGCGGGCGTCGTCATAGACTACGCGGCCGCTGCTGCTGCTGTCTCCCGTGTTACGCAACTGCACACAGGAGGCAGCAAAATTTCCAAAGCTAAAAAAAAGGTTGATAATACTGAAATTGCCCGCCACGGTGGTCTAGTGGTTACAGTGCTCGACGGCTGAGCCGATGGTCGCTGAATCGAATTCCGGCCATTGCGGCCGCATTTCCATAGAGGCGAAATGCTAGAGGCCCGTGTACTTAGATTTACGCACGTTAAGAGGACACTAAAGGCAAAATAAAACTCGGCGTGGACTTTTGAATTACCATTCCAGAAACGTCGTAGGGCTCGTTTAGTGCCTAGGAAATTCTTAGTTTGAAAGAAAATCACGCTTTAGTGGTCCACATACCGTTAGCTCAACTCACACTGCCCGCCTCTCAAGGACTCGTGACGTAAGCACTCCGCAAAACCACCTTTAGCGAGCGTTACGCCAGCACCCTCCGATATCTGGCAACATTGCGCCTCCACCGGGAGCGCACGCAAATATACTTCTGTTATGCTTGTTTTGCAGGCCGCTGCTGCTTGCGTCGTAATGCGATGTTTCCCGCGGAAGCGCTTGATATTCGGACGCTGCTGTGTATAGTCGGGAAGCTGCATGCTATCCGGCCGTCAGTCTTCTTTGTTCTTTGTTTCTTAGCGCAGGTTTCACGTGTATCGAATACCAGTACGCCGAACGGGTAATACTTACAAAAAATACACTTCGAGTAACTTTTGTATACAGATTGTTCAACGACATTGTAACAGCCAATGAACGGAGGTTGGGGAGCACAAGTCCGAAAGAGAGGCAAAGTGGTCTATAGGATGAAGAGCGAAAGTAAGAAGAATGTCAGCGACGACAACCGTAGAAGCGTCTGTTTTGCTACCCATTTACTATCCTCAATCTTCCAAAAAACCTTAGACAACTCATTAGCACGACCACTATGCAGGTGTGGAAAGTATGCAAGATGTTGTGCTGTAACCGAACAGATGTCACGAGTATGCGGGTTTCTGTACTTTAAAAAGCGCAGTAGCGGAACTTCCGATCACCGCCACCAGCGGGAGAGTCACGTGACTTGAGCAGATACGTCCCGTATGACGGCGTTCGTAGAGCGGCACGTCCTTGTCAGAACTGGCTCTGGCAGTAGTGAGTCTGGCAAAACAGTAAGAAACGCGAAGCGGCATACTGTAGGTTACTGGCCCCCCAGCAACACCACCTAGATTTCGTCAGGCCTCCGCACTCCGTCGGCTCACTCGCTGACGTCATCGAACTTAGCCCGACCCGAGCAAACCAAACGTTTTCATGCACGCGCTGTAGATGGCGCTAGTCGTCGCTTGCCACTCCGTGCTTTGTCAAACGGTGCGCGCCGCATGACTGAACATGTAGTGTTCCACGTGGATTATCTCTTGTGCACAGCGCTGCTCTCGCCGTCGTTTGCGTCATTGTGCTCTTCGCAAGCCTTTATGTGTATATATGCCGTGACTTTTGTGTTTCGCGTGTGTGTGGAACCATGGGCCGGTGCTGTGTTCCGATGTGCAGAGGAAACTACGACGGAGGTCCAAAAGTTCGGTTGTTTTCTTTTCCAAGTGACCCGAAGCGAAGAGCCGAATGGCAACGTGCGGTGCGGCGCGACGATGTGGATGTCGCACAGTTTAAAGACCCGAAGATAAGCGAAATCGTACATTATTTATTAGTTTTCATGGGTGCAGGGTGTACAGTGCTCACGGATTGAAACAGGACAATTTAGGGCTAAGTAAAGCACATACTTCCGTCTCCACCGTCTTCATTTTGTATCATATTGGCGTAATTTTGACTCGAACGCGTAGATAAGATTCAATATTATCTTTAGAGACCGGATTCGTAGCGATATGACCTGGTTATCTCGAGCAATTGCGAATACCAGTCGTTATACTAAACATTTTGATGTCTCACTTGAATCCGTGAGTACTGTACACTATACTAGCTGCGATTAAAGGAGAATTGCCCTTCATGTGTTTGTAGCAGAAAGCTACAAACGAGGGGGGGGGGGGCAGAAAGCTGAAACCATAGGTTATGATACGTTTCCTCCATTAATGCAGGTCCGCTTGCTTGCTGCGGTGCGAGTATCTTATGTATCGGCTTCAGAATAGTTCAGTTATTTGCGTGCACCATTTTCGTCGTATGCAGGTATGCGAACGCCATTTCAAGCCACAGTATTTAAGGACAACGTCTTCATACACAGACGTTGATGGGAGG
Organism: Rhipicephalus sanguineus; assembly: GCF_013339695.2. Lineage (NCBI taxonomy): Eukaryota > Metazoa > Arthropoda > Arachnida > Ixodida > Ixodidae > Rhipicephalus > Rhipicephalus sanguineus. The sequence continues at coordinate 85,437,384 of NC_051176.1, read as the reverse complement.
ACCATCGAAGCACCCATGAAACTCACGAGGGCTGACGCCAGACGCATTGCCAACAATTTTTCCTGACTGTCCAGCATACGTGTCTGACAAGCGGAAAATACGCGAAGGTCCTAACGAAAAGAAAAGGCGGGCTGAACATGAATTGCTTCAGCATGCCATTCAGCAGTCTAAGGTCACATACGAAACCGAGTCACAGGAAAACAACGTTCAGAACCTTGTCGACATTACGTCTCGCCTGGAACGTATACGCCACAAAGTGTTTTGGTCCCCGACCATATGTGATTCATGCGTGATATTCGCTCACGTGGAGATGACATCGCAAGCACCGGAGCTAGTCGTCTCTGTGGTGGTGACCGCAGATTTATGTGCTCGTGTTTTTTAAGAAATGTTCAGTTGTCTTCTTGTGAACAGCTGTGCATTCCTTCTAAGATTTGTGATTTTCGTGTGCTCGTTGACCTCCTTGACACTGTGGAAAACTGCAGTACCAAAAAAAGAACCCAGAGACAGGACAAAGTGCAAGAAACATTAAGCCTGGTCATTTCCCTTCTTGATGACCTTACGAATGAGGATTTAGACGAAGGTGAAAGGGCTGATGCGCTACTGTTTCTTAAAGAGCAGTGTCACCTCCTCGCCAGAAAGGCCAACTGTATGAGGAACTCTCAGAGCTTCTTGTTTTTGCTAGTATACTGCACACAATTTCACCGCACGCTTACAAATTCTTCCGCCACAGTGGGAAGCTCGTACTGCCACACCCTGAGACAATCAAAAGAGTTTGCGCATCATGTGATGTCAGCCCTTTTAAAGAACAGAGTGAGGAGGGTTTTTTAAGGTTCACAAAACGTATAGCGAGCATTCTGAAAGAACATGAAAGAAGCGTGTCTCTTATGCTAGATGAAATACACCTGCAGCAGTTTTTCGAGTTCGAAGGTGGCTGTTTAACAGGCTCTGCTGCTCATTGCGCCGAGCCAGCCAAAACAGCCCATGTGTTCATGGTGCAGTCGCTTTTGTCGTCATATAAGGATGTTGTTCCATTCTTCCTGTGACCAGAATAACGGCAAATGAACTACACGATGTTTTGAAAAGGGTGATTATAAGCCTAGAGAGTGCTGGCCTTCATGTTGTCGCGGTAGTGACCGATAACAATGCCATCAACAGGAAAATGATGTCGCTTTTTGGTAATAGCAACGAACCAAGAATCGTCTACCCACATCCTGTAGACGCTCAGAAGCCTTTATTTTTTGTTGTTGATACCGCACACTTGTTAAAATGTGTGAGAAATAACTGGATAAACCAAAAAGATGATGACAAATGTTTTCATTATCCCCCATTCGAACATGTGGCTACAGAAAGCAGAAGCGACCAGAAATCATCATTTTTTTTGTCTGAGACGCCTGTACCAGACAGAACAACACAAACTGGCAAAAGTTGCATATGGGCTCACATATAAGGCGCTCTATCCGACCCACGTGGAGCGGCAAAATGTAAAGCTTGCGCTTAAAATTTTCAGCAACTTTGTGTCGGCAGCTCTCGCAACTGAAGGAAAGAAGCTGCAGTTGCCAGTACTTGAACAAACCGCAACATTTATTGATATTATCATTAAGTGGTGGAAGGTTGTGAATGTCAAGACACCTGAAAAGGGGCATAGGCAGCGGGATGTTTGGCAAGAGCCAGTGCGTGACATGCAGTGTCAGCAGATTGAATTTCTGGATATGTTTGTGACCTGGCTTGATGCTTGGAGTAGCACAGGCACTCACTCTAATGGTCTGACCAAAGAGACGCATTTTGCTCTACGACTGAGCACCTATGCCTTAATCGAGCTATCAAGGTATTGTCTGCATGAGCTTGATTTTAAATACGTCGTCTTGGGAAAGTTTCAAACAGATTGTCTAGAGGCTAGGTTCGGCAAGTACAGGTAGCTCTGCGGGTCCCAATACAATGTTTCTATTACACAAGTCTTTGAAGCAGAAACAAAGATTCGTCTACAGAACACTCTTATTCTGGAAGACTTGCCTTCATCTAAGCAGGAGGAAAAGGCATTGAACGCTGAAACACTACAAGTAAATACAACATCACGCTTACAGAAGAAAGCCTCAATAAGTCTTCTGATGACATGCATGCAATTACGTACATTGCTGGCTATTGTGCATATACAGCACTGAAGCGCCAGCCGTGCGAAGACTGTCGCACACAACTCACCATTGTAGACAGAGAGCTGGAGGTGAGCGATCACTTGTTAATTGACAGCATGAGCAGGGGAGGCTTAAAGTTTCCAACACAATTTGTGGTGCATGTAGTTCTTTCGACAAAAGTAGTTCTGGAGCACCTTACAAGCAAGACGCACGAACATCAGTTTCACGCAGAAGTAAATCAACGTTCCATCTTGCAAAGCATTATGCTGTACTTACTCAGTGACAGTGAGGAACTGGGCAGTTGCATGAGTGGCCACCACCCTGATCTAGCGCTGAAAAACATCCTGAGGCCTACTGTCAACACTCTTCTGAAAAATTATGTGGCTTGCAGAAATGATAGCATATCTAAGCAGAAGGGTTCTAGCAATAAGAGGAAGATGCTTACATTCAAGTGAATTGTAGGTGTACACATATTTTTGTGTGTGTGTCGCTGTTAATTTTTTTTCGCAGTGAGACATCAGTGCTAATAGCCGATTGTAGCATGTAAACAAAGACCACGCCTCATGTATGTTAGCATATCTTTTTATGTGCATTTGTCTTCCCATGAAGCGTCTGTGCTATTTTTGATCGAAAAGTGACGTGCAAACCAAACCTGTCATATGCTTTAGCAGAACTTTTGTGCGTGCACATGAAGTTGTGAGTGTATGCTATACGTGCAATGAACCAGTGCATAGGCTCTGTATTTAAAAATAAATATTTTATTTTTGTTGCCAGCCAACTCCTTTTGTAAACTTTTTTCAGTGTAACACCTGGTCACAGCATGCGTATGTCGAAACATGCGAAAAAAAAAACGCCGATCTGCGCCGACCGAAGCTAGCTGTGTCGGGCCAGGTCCGTGACGTCACGCGGGTAGTGCGGAGGCCTGAAGAAATCTAGGTGGTATTTCCCCCAGGCAACGGAACAACCACGTACACTGGCCAAATAGACAGATGAAGTTTCTCTTACAAAGACTCGGATTTCCCATCTCACCGCAGTATTGTTCAGAAGCCACTGATCTACTCTCACAAAATCTCAGACAACGCATCGTGACGCAGCCTATCCCCCGCAATATGCATCCATACCACCATAAAGGACGCCGCAAAGCTCGAGTACAGAAGCTGCAACGACTAAAGGACCACCCTGACGTTTACTATACAGACGTTTGTCCCTACCCAAAGCAGCAAGGGCAAGCTCCCGCCTACACTCTCGCTGTAGTCAACCGGGGCAAACTTGCCAACTCCGCGACCACACTTACTTCATCCTCCGCGGCAGCCGAGGCAACTGCTATCGCTCTCGCCATTCGAATGGCAGAGCAACAAGGTATCTCTGCCTACGTGGTCTAAGACTCGCAGGCAGCTTGTCGAATGTACCTCAAGGGCATATTACCAACAAGGGCCATCCAGCTACTGGGAAGCGAACTTCTCTTTGATCACGGGATAGTCTGGTGTGTGGCCCATACGGGCCAGGATGGCAATGAACTAGTTCATTGCCAAGCTCGAGTACTCAGCGGCCGAGCCCCAGGACCACCCGCCACTGAAGAGGACACAGATGATAGGGTGACACGGCGTGGCAGCCTAGACAAACAAAGATTAGACGCCGCATCGGGGCACCACCTCAGAAAGACCTCGACAGACACCAAGTTCGGGACTGGCGCCGCCTGCAGACTAATACCTATCGGAATCTGCATAGGCTTCACGTCATGCACCCAGAGAGATATCCCAACGCATGCCCGTGGTGCGGAGGTATTCCAACACTCACACACATAACCTACCGCTGTCCCGAGCGACCGGCTACGGTCGACACAGGACATACGCACCCAAAACACACGTGGTCGTGGGAGGCGCGACTCGCTGAACGGACTCTGGGAAGCCAACTGGCAACCCTAAGTCAGGCCCGCCGAGCCGCTATAGCCAGTGGAGCCTTGGAAGAAGGGCCCCACCCGCAATGAGCCACACTTTTTTTTTCAATAAATGTTGTTTCTCTCTCTCTGGCCAAATAGCAATAATTATGCAAAGCCAGTCAGAACCTTTCCCTTTCCATCCAACTTTGCGTAATATGACGTCGTATACGACGCTTCTGTTCGTGTCACGTGACACTCCCGCATCTGACGGCGACCGAAAATGCTGCTACTGCGCTTTTTAGGGTACGGAAACACGCCACGAGGGTGTTCTCGAAAATTATACTGAAAACATTTGCGGCCCCGCCACGGTGGTCTAGTCGTTATGGCGCTCGACTGCTGACCCGAAGGTCGCGGGATCGAATCCCGGCCGCGGCGGCTGCATTTTCGATGGAGGCGAAAATGTTTGAGGCCCGTGTGCTTAGATTTAGGTGCACGTTAAAGAACCCCAGGTGGTCGAAATTTCTGGAGCCCTCCACTACGGCGTCTCTCATAATCATATGGTGGTTTTGGGACTTTAAACCCCAGATATTATTAATAAAACTTTTGCGCATCCGCTGTCCGAATTCGCTCGATAATAAAGTGGGCATGTTCTTCGCCGGCCCGCCAACAGTACCCTGTATCCGGCAAATCTTAAATTGCTGGCGTGCGGCCACACGCGCATACAATGGGCCGTTAGAAATTTTTGCAACCCGCGCTCGATGTTAACTCGAAAAGGCGCATCAACGAAACAACGAAACAAAAAATGTAACGTTATTTTAGTCGCACTAATAGTGTTCTCTCATTTGCCTGGAAGGCTTCTGACTCATAAAAAAAGACAATCTTGCTCGTCCACTTACTGTTTTGTGGCATCTAACCACGCGTTTGAAACGCCCAGCCTTGCTCTCTTGACCTGTGTTTGTTTATTATTTTTTTAATGAGAAGCCTTTGTTAGTGAATCAAAGGTACATCGAGCGTTTCCTATCTATCTATCTAGCCGCCTAGGTGCTTTCGTTGTCGCCTCCTTAACTCGGTATAGACCAAAATTGGCATAAGAGGACATGAGGATATGACGAACACGACTGTCTGGTCAGGGCATGAATAACGTAAAAATCCTGCCGCTTACGTCATGAAACCTTTTCCTCCAGTCGCGTGTGGTACATACGTGTATACCGATAATAATAATAATTGCTATGCTTTACCTTCCAAAACCACGATACGGCTATGAAGGACGCCGTAGTGGGGGGCTCCGAAAATTTCGACCACCTGGGGTTATTTAACGTGCATCTAAATTTAAATACACGGGCCTCAAACATTTTCGCCTCCATCGAAAATGCGGCCGCCGCGGCCGGGATTCGATCCTGTGGCCTTCGGGTCAGCAGTCGAGCACCTTAACCACTAGACCACCGTGGCGCGTTATCCGTATACCAAGGACCGCGGTATGCGGGTATGCCCCACAGGTGATTCACAGTTTATGTCGAACGCAAAGAATACGAATCGCACCCAGGCATTCTGCGTGGAAGTGAAGTATAGTCTACCACAGAGCCACGCCAGGTCTTGAAACTGCTTTGAGAAAAGATCATTTGCAGTTTGCAGTAGTAGTAGCACTAGAGAACTAAGATCCCATGTGGGCATCATATCGGGGCAGCGACACTTGTGGTTGCAGTGCTGGCTATCTAATTTTATAACAAGGTAATAAACATTGCATATGCACTCCTATGTCTTAGCAAGCCATATTGAAGCGTTGTTCGACACGGAGGAATACGCTAATGAATTATATTCACATCATCGCACCGTAGCGTGCACTTCGTTTCGATAAAACTGACGTCTGTGCTCTAACGTGAGTGCTGACGTTACGACAGACCATAAGTTAGCCTTTAAACTCAAGTGTTGTCGACGTGCCTGGTGTGCATACAACTACTCCATTTGCAAAAACACGTCGATCCACCTCGTAACGCTTGGCTCAAAGCCACGAACTGAAGCATAGACGGCCACTCGCCGACGGCTTCGCATGAAACCGATTCCACAATGCCTGGAACCTGCCGAATGTATTTTTCCTTTTTAGATCTAAGAGTACAAAAAGAACGATGCTCGAGTGTGTAGTAGGGCTCCCCTGAAGCAAGTAAACTGTTATGACAGCCCGCAAAACAGGATTGTCGAACCTAGGCATTGTCGCGCAGCACGAGAACGACTCTTCTGACCAATCCTAATCCTTTCCTTTTCATTCCTTTTTGCACAATGGCGGTACGCACTTTTGGAAAAACGCCGCAGTATTACGCTCGAGTCCCTGCTTTACCATTTTCCTGGTAATCAATCAGCCGGATTCCGTTTGCGTCCCAGAAAACAGTCGCCGTTATTTTTCTCACCGAGCTTTGCGGTCTGAATTGTTTGGAAAGAGGGAGCGGGAATGCGTACACTGCATAGATATTTCTTTGTTTCCATTGGTAAAACCACGGCTCATCTCTAGTCATGAGGCCGGACAGGAAAAAAGTTACAGCGCTCTCGTAAAGCTGCCTTGATGAATGCATGCGGCGGCTTTAAGGTCGCGGAGAAAGCCATTCGTGCTAACCATCACTCAGAACTTTTTACGCGCTCCCAAAACTCTAGAATGAATTTGTACATACCGAAGCACGAAATGGTCAATTTTGTCACAACGTTGGGTGCGTTATATCTACAATTGTTTACGATAAAGCATTCGCAGTTCGCGCAGAATGGTTCAAATTCGAAATATCGACGAAGTGGTTGAGTGCTCAATCCTTACAGGTTGCCATGCACATATACACCAACGAGTCTAAACAAGTTGAAGCATTTATTTACTGTAGGACATTCACTGCCACACACATTACCTATACTGCAATGTGAGTATAGGTATAATGTGTGTGCAGGATAGCTTTGTCACGCTCCCTTACCCAAGCCCTGTGGGTGTAGCGTTGCACGGATGATGTCAACGTCACGGGTTCCATACGAGTCGCGCGGATAGCGCATTTAGATGTGGGCGAAAACTGCAAACACGCGCGCGTGGATAGTTGCACGTTAAAGAGCCCCAGTTTGTCAAATTTGATCTGAGGTCTTTGATCTGAGGAGAGGGAAATACCAGACAGTTGGCGAAAAAGTAGAATGAACTTAATCTATAAAGGCAAGGGAGAAAAGGATAACATTCGCTCGTATAGACCGCTAACCATTACATCGGTGCTATACAGGTTGGCGATGCAGGCAGTAAAATTAAAAATAGAAGCGTGGGTAGAACAAAATGATATTTTGGGAGAACTTCAGAATGGATTTCGAATTGACAGGCGGTTAGACGATAATCTGTTTGTTCTTACCCAGTGTATAGAAATATCGAAAATAGAAAACAGGCCCTTATACGTAGCTTATCTAGATATTACCGGGGCGTATGACAACGTTAATCAGGAAATTTTGTGGGATATTCTGAAAGAAGTGGGCATAGGTGACGACTGTATACAGCTTTTGAGGGAAATATACCGAGAAAATACAGTTTGTATAGAATGGGAAGGAATAAGTAGCAAGGACAGCGTTGAAATTAGCAAGGGGCTGAGACAGGGATGTCCTTTGTCCCCGCTGTTATTCATGCTGTACATGGTGAGGATGGAAAAAGCGCTAGAAGGTAGCAACATTGGATTTAATTTGTCACACAAGCAGGTCGGCACGATGGTTGAGCAGAAGCTTCCAGGTCTATTTTATGCTGATGATATTGTCTTATTTGCGGACAGTCAAGATGATATACAGCGACTGGCAGATATATGCGGAAGGGAATGTGAGGCTCTAGGACTAGGATTTAGTGCAACAAAATGTGGATTGATGGTATTCAATGATCACGAAGACCATGTGGTCTTTATACAGGGCCAAAAAATACCGAGGGTAAGCGAGTACAAGTACCTCGGAGTATGGGTAAATGAGGGGGATAGATATATGTAGGTACAAGAGAAAGCGTCGGTAGCAAAGGGAAAGAGGAATGCTGCAATTATGAAGCACAGAGCTTTATGGGGATACAATAGGTACGAGGTGCTTCGAGGGCTGTGGAACGGTGTGATGGTCCCGGGGCTTACATTTGGGAACTCAGTAGTGTGCATGAAGTCAGAGGTACAATCAGGAATGGGATGTAAATCAAAGGACGGTGGGCCGCCTCGCGCTGGGCGCTCACGGGAAGACGACAAATGAGACTGTAAAGGGTGATATGGGATGGACAGGCTTTGAAGTGAGGGAAGCAAAGAGCAAAATGAGATTCGAAGAGAGGCTGAGGAAAATGAAGAGCAGTAGATGGGCAGAGAAGGTTTTCAGGTATTTGTATAGAAAAAGCGTTGACACACAGTGGAGAAAAAGAACTAGGAGGATCACCAGTAAATATACGGCTAGCAGTGCGGGCGATATGGCAACAAGGAGCATTAAGCGGAAGGTCAGAGAGGCGGAGAGGAGTTATTGGATGGCAGCGATGGAAAAGAAGCCGGCTCTGAGTAACTACCGAAAGGGAAAAAGCGAAATAAGGAGGGAAAGGTTTTATGATAATTCAAGGGGAAGCGCTTTACTGTGTGAAGCAAGGTCGGGCTGCCTTAGAACGCGTAGTTATAAAGCGAGATTCAGTAACGAAGAAGAACAATGTACATGCTGCGGGGGAACTAAGGAAACGATGGAACATGTACTGATTGAATGTGGCGACATTCACCCAGGTATACGTGTGGGCACGAGTCTACATGAAGCCTTGGGTTTTAGGGACAACAATGGAAAGCTGCACACGTCCGCGATAGAAATAAGTAAGAGACGGTTAGAGTATTGGTGGCAGAAAAGTAGAGATAAAGAACAAAAATAAATAATGGGGGAAAAATAAGGTCATTCAGCCTTAAGAGGCAGAGAGATGGACCGTGAATTTATATTTTTTTGGTATAATAACATAGATTTAATCAATGTAGATAAGGTATTAGGCCAACATGAAACAAGGAAGCTTGTTTTTTTTTTTCTTCGAGCCTGGTGGCAGACATGTCACCGCCCCGTTTTAAAGGGGACGCTCATAGCATCCATCCATCCGTCTTGAGGTTTTTGAAACGCGCGCACCTGAAGACACGTGGACAATTTGGGAAAGCACACTAAAGAAGGTGCCTCAATGTTGACCTGCTGAGTTATGGCAGGCATCATGCAAATGATTCTACGGTTTTTACGGTTTTTTATCCTTTAATATTTGAATCAATAACAATCTATTGGATGGCGTGTTTTTTTTTTTATGCGCAAGTGGCAGCATACTCGCCAATGGCGGTTTTATCGCCTCTCGCAGAACGACGTATGCACCATAGCGCGTGCCTGAACATAAGAATTGTTTGAGGGTAGTCGTTTGAAGAATTGAGATGCAAGGAAGGAGAATGACCCGGAAATGCTGGCGCACATGAAACGAGCCGGGGGTCGTTAAAAAGGGCTTTTCGCTCTGCCGCAGGGCAAGCGGAGCAGCAAACGGAAAAACCACCTCGCGCGCATATTTTACGTCGGCAGGCGACTGATGCGATGCCAGGATCCTATCTTTACCGAGGCTGAATGCGCCGGCTTCAGATACGCGGGCACGGTCGGATGTATCTGAGATGAGCCTTCTACTGTCTGTCATTTTCTAATCTACTTCTTTTCTTTTTTTCTCCTTAGGGGAAGGCTTAGAGATAAGCTTTTATACTGCACAGGCAACCAGCAGGAATTGCTGTCTTTTCAGAGCAAAAAATGACCCGTGTGGAGTAAATGCCGGAAACTATAAGGCCTCCTCCTCTATTTGGCTTCGCGTCTTTGTCTAGTTTGTAAAGTGCGGCACTTTGTATTTATTTTCCTCCTGCATGTCGTGTGCACTGTGTTCTTAAGCTATTTCATTCATTGAAAGTGTTCTCCACCGCGCCGTCATGCTCCGTATAAAGTCCAAATTGATAACATCGCCCCGTGCATCTTATGTTCGACGCGCTAGCAAAAGCGCGGGAGCGCTGGGGGCCGAGCGCGGCTGAAGCAGAGATGAAGAGATCCCACCGTCCCTGTCGCACGAAGGGTGCATGCGATAACATCGACCCGAGTGCGAGGCCTGGCGTCGATGGCTAGTCAAGCCGGGAGGAAACGCTCCTCGAAGGAGCGTCAAGGAGCGCCGCTGGGGAAGGGGGGCTGCGTTGCTCGAGCAGCAACCGTGAACTTTGCTCATAATGGCGCGGTCGCTCACGCTGGCGCTCGCGCTATCTCGACAGACATCTGGAGACGGCTCGTAAACTTGCTGCGCTCTCAACGCTTACTTCGCGTTTAGAGGACTGATAGCGCGAAACACGCTTCCGTCCCTAGAGCGGCCTTATTCTCTTAAACCAGCATTTTGTTTAGATGCGCGAGATCGGATCCAAAATTGTTAGCTACCAGCCTTACTTCGTATAACATTCCAATTCTCTTCGCATTCATTCCTTCGGTGAAACTGTGATTGTTTTTATTAATTCATTGAATGCGCGCATTGAGTTCTCGTCAAGTCCACGACCAGTCGGTGGATGTTGCGGTCAGTGTAGGAACGTCGCCGCCACAGAATCGAGGCTTCCAGCAGATTGTCGACTGCCGTCAGCTTGCGGCTTTTTGCATTAATGACCACCATACCACGACCCTATATCTCTTCAGACAGATAAACATTTATTGAGAGAATATACTGTCGATAATTTTGCTATCATAAGTTCATTATTAGAAGAGCAAATGAAGCTCAAGCTTCGATTTGCGAATTTAGCACAATAATCTCAAAAACCGAATCACAGAGTGACGTCACGGATTTCAGCGTTATTTCGTACTTTGGCTACATTGATCCAACAAAATTTCCTGAAATTTGCTATTACAAGTTCCTGGCGAACTTGGTACATGGTGCATTTCATTATTACTGGTAAAAAATATTGGAGGTCCTAGCAGACGCCGCCTAAATATATGACATTACGACGAGTTGCTGCGGAAACTTCAATGTGGCGATGCTACCTGTATTTTCTTTTTGCACGCCTTCTCCCCGCCACGGTGGTCTAGTGGTTATGGCGTTCGACTGCTGACCCAAAGGTCGCGGGATCGAAACCGGGCCGCGGCGGCTGCATTTTGGATGGAGGCGAAAATGTTTGAGGCCCGTGTACTTAGATTTAGGTGCACGTTAAAGAACCCCAGGTGGTCGAAATTCGCGAAGCCCTCTACTTCGGCGTCTCTCATAATCATATCGTGGTTTTGGGACGTTAAACCCCAGATATTATATTAAATGCGAAGCATTTCTTAGCGAACTTCTGCGACTTTGAGCGTATCTATCTATCTATCTATCTATCTATCTATCTATCTATCTATCTATCTATCTATCTATCTATCTATCTATCTATCTATCTATCTATCTATCTATCTATCTATCTATCTATCTAGCCGCCTACGACTTTGTGCTCGCCTGGCCGTTTCGTTAATCGGATGTATACCAAAATTGGTGTGTCATAAGATGACTTTATTACAAACATAAATGACAGGTCATATCATAAAAATCATGACACGCATGTCATGAACAGCATGATTTACATTCCACGACCTTAAGCTCTTGCGGCCGTTCCGTTAATTTCATATACACCAAAACTGGTACGACGTGACATGAATTCATGACGAACATAATGACTGGTCGTAACATGCAAATCATGACGCGCATGTCATGTGCAGCATGATTTACATGACATGGTATCTGGGCGCTCACGGCCGTTTAAATGAAGGGATATATACGAAAACTGGTATGACGAGACATTTCTGTATGAAGAACATAACTGACGCGTGGTAACATGAAAATCATGACATACATGTCATGTATGACATGATTTACATGCCACGCTCATGGCGCGCTTGCGGTCGTTTCGCTAGATTGATATACACCAAAATTGGTATTGTGCTATGTGACTGTATGAAGAACATAAATAACAGGTCGTAGCATGAAAACCATCATATCCATGACATGTATGTCACGGTTTACATGCCACGCTCATGGTGCATTTGCGGCCGTTTCGCTTGCATGATATACACCAAAATTGGTATTGCTCGACACGACCGTATGACGAACGTAAGTGAGAGGTGGCCACATGAAAATCATGACGTGCAAGTCATGTACAACCTGATTTACATGCCACGCTCATGGTGCGCTAGCGGCCGTTGCAGTAGATTGATATACACCAAAATTGGTATTGCGCGAAGTGACTGTATGAAGAACATGAATAACAGTTGGTAAGATGAAAACCATGACATGCATGTCATGTATGTCATGATTTACATGCCACGCTCATGATGCATTCGTGGCCGCTTCGCTAGCTTGATGTACACCAAAATTGGCGTTGCGCGCAGCGACTCTATGACGAACGTAAATGAGACGTGGTAACATGAAAATCATGACATGCATGACATGTACGACATGATTTACATGTCATGCTCATGGCGCACTCGTGGCCGTTTCGCTTGCTTGATATCCACCAAAATTGGTATTGTTCTATGTGACTGTATGAAGAACATGAATAACAGGTGCTGGCATGAAAACCATGATATCTATGACATGTATGTCATGATTTACATGGCTCGCTCATGGTGCACTTGCGGCCGTTTCGCTTGCATGATATACACCAAAATTAGTATTGCGTGACACGACCGTATGACGAACGTAAGTGAGAGGTGGTAACATGAAAATCATGACATGCAAGTCATGTACAACCTGATATACATGCCACGCTCATGGTGCGCTAGCGGCCGTTTCAGTAGATTGATATACACCAAAATTGGTATTGCGCGAAGTGACTGTATGAAGAACATGAATAGCAGTTGGTAAATGAAAACCATGACATGCATGTCATGTATGTCATGATTTACATGCCACGCTCATGATGCATTCGCGGCCGCTTGGCTAGCTTGATCTATTATTGCACGCCTTCTCGCTTATACCAAACTTCTTCCCGTGGCAACAGTAGTGCTTTTGGTAGTATGAAAGAGTAATATAAATGATGTCCTTTGCGACTTATTGTGTTGTTTGTTTGTGCAATATGCTTGTGCATTTATGGGGAAATGAGTACTCGAAACATTTCAACTATGCGTTGGTATATTGGGCTCTTATGTAGCCTACCTTCGTATGCTGGGAACTATTAAAAAAACCGCTTTAATAATACTATGCGCCTAAAAAAATCATATTGTGAGCGCATGCCTACTCTTGACCAAGCATTTTGTTTTTCATCAGCTTAGGACAGCTACAGGGAACCGGCGTTTCATTTGGTAACGCACGTATATATAGTTTGCGCTTTATATAGAACGGCACCATAGCTTCTCGTTCAATAACAAGAAATTGTGTCAAACATGAGGGACCCGCTCATATACGGACAAAAACGTTGATCACTTTCGCAAACAATGTCTCGATAGGTGGAACCTTGCTTATATTCCCAAACTTTTCTCACAATCATTTGGTACAGGGACAAATTCTCAAGTGGCCAGCGCTGTAATCCATACACCCACACGCATATACCGTACGTTCTTTGCTTTAACAGCTTTTTCTCGTTTTACCTGTCATGCTGGCGCGCACTTTATAAATTTACTTTGTCGCGGGAATGTTTCACTATAGGCTCACAAAGTACATCGACCGCATTTTTCCTAGAAGGGCCAGTGAACAGCACGCCCACCTTTTGCACCAATGCCCATCTCTTGCCCCAACACCCCCATATATTGTACCAACACGCCAATCTGTTCCCACCGGGTTCATATACGAGGGCCAATATTTCACGGACAAAAGAAGTCCTTTCACTAGCTCCTCATAAGACGGACAAACACGACGTTTACGACATGAAGTGCAAACGTGGAACAAACAAACAAAAAGAAACGGTGATAACCTGTAAAGACTACGCGAAAGTTCGCGGCACCAATAAATATAAAATACAGTGACGGAGAGCGCAAACAAGAAACTGGTTTATCGTCATAGGAACATGACCATTACATGGGCTGTTAACAAGTCAGCATGCGCAGATGACCACGTAAAGGACGGTACAAAAAATGTGCATATGCGGGGGGCGTATGGGGGGGGGGGGGCAGGCGCTGCATGTTGTGCGAATAAACAAAGACGAAAATGCGGATGCCGTAAATTGTTGACTGTCGTTAGAGATATGATTAACGTGTCCACGGAATTTTTGTCATTTATCTATATATCCAGTTCTTGCCAGTTCTATCCTTTACCTGGGTATCTGCGCATGCGCTCAGGACAACTCATGTGAAAACCGTGTTTCGGTGGCAGTAAACCAGTTGATAGTCTGTGCTATCGGTCCCCGTCCTGTCCTTCGTAATTATTGGTGCCGCAAACTTTCCTATGGTGTTCAGTCAGAGCAGCATCGGGATGAATGAGAACTAACTGCACAACCCGTGGCTTTACGCATGCTGTAAATCTTATTTGCTAAATGAGTAAGTGTTGTCGCAAATATTCTAACCTTTTCTTCTGAACAGTCACCAATTTTCAAAGCAATAATCATAGTGTTCATGGTGTTTCCTCCTGCAAGCAATGATCGTAGCTTTCTAGGTGGCGAGATAAACGCTACTCTCCCGATTGGTTTAATGCACGGAAAAATGCGGCATTTGAAGTAGAGAATATATCTAGAAAGCCCCCATGATTGAACGCAACCAAAGTTTGTTTAAAGGCAAATCACTTAAAGGGGCACTTCAGCACTTTTTGAGAATGGTCAGAAAACGCTGCCGTTCGGTAGTCGAGGCTCCTGATAACATGTGAGCCAAACGTTATAGCGAAGCACGCGGCCTGGCATTTACAATTACTTTTGAAGTCCGCTAAATATCGCTCGCTCTTCTCTCGAAAAAATGGTGCCATAAACCCAAATGACAGTGCCATAAACCAAAGTCCATGGCCATTGGATGAATTGAGCATCTTGAGCTGCATAGTTACCGCTGCCGCCGCGGGATGCCGCCAGTTGCCCACGCGCGCGCTCACGAACGCACTGACAGTAAGCCGCGCATTGGAAAAAAAAGAAGAAAAAAAGAGAAAAGAACGTGACCAATGTCAGGACGCGCGCTGACGAACGGGCGTAGCTTCTTGTCCCTTTGTCATCCCTCCTTGCGTAGGTTTCAGCGCACTCGCTGGTACGAAGGAGAGAGAAAACGCTTAAAGCGTGCGACACATACCTGTAACTCCTCTCGTGCTTGAGGGATTCTAAAAAAATTGCGGCAGTCGATTCGTTAGGCAATAAAATACTCTTTTCACAAACCATTCGATGATTACTCGGAAAAGTGTTGCCCTTACAGACGCCACCTATGAATAACTGTCTGTAAATGTGTCAAATCGATACAACGCTATTTCAAGGTACTCAATAGTATATTGCTACAAAAATAATGTCATAAAATGTTAATTTACGCGTGTTATAGTAACTAATCTAATTAAGTTATAATTCAGTATCTATATATCCTGAAGTCATTGATGCTATGTTTTGGCATAAATAAAATGAAATCTCAGGTTATAAATATGCTGCAAGTTCATTTTTGGTTACGTCCATTTTGAGCAAAAAAAATATACTTTTTACATGGCTCACAGGAACCGGCACGTCGAACAACTCGTCCTACGTGGTAGCGCCTTCAGCAAAGTGATCATACGTAACAGTACATTGCAAAAGGAAGTTAAATGAAGACAAATTTATTGTGGAGGAGGTTCACTTTATCCAAAGCACGATATATCTCACTCTTTCTTAGCCCCTAGTTGATACACAGAGCAATAACAAGTGGTGTGCACAAGTGTGTACATAGCGTGTCAAACGGTTAAGTGTTTCGTGATAAGCGGAATGTGACCGTCCGGCAGCGTCGACAGCACATGTGAGACAAAAAATCAAAACGCCTGATAAACGTCATCATCATCATCCTCGTCGTCGTCGTCATCGTTATTATCATCAGCGAAATGAGGTCAACGCGTAAAGGCTTTCGCAGACAAAGTCGTCTTAGCAATCGCAGCAGTACAAATTGTCACCAAACAAAACGGATCAGCTTCAGAGATAGCCACGAGACACACTTGTATCAATAACACATTGACCTCGATGCTTTTTGCTAAGGTGAATTTCTTTGGTCGAAAATTGAAATGTTTAACGTATAACATATAATCGGCTGTCATTAGGTTGGTGCATAACCTTTTGCATCAGCATCCGCCCTAACGTTAGCCAAGCTGCAAACAAACGTCATACACTAGGCGCTTATGAAACATGAGGTGTTTGGACATCAGCCCAACCCCGCCACCAGGATTCGTCTCTTCTCAAGGCGATTCCACTTCCAGCACCACATTACGTAATAATGCGGTCAAATAGTAACGGTACCAAAAGTAAAAGGAAGACGCCAACCAAATACCAAAAAGAACTTTTTGAAAAGTTTCAAATAGCGACAGTGAAATTCGCTCACGCTTAAAGGGGCCCTGCAACACTTTTCCAAGTAATCGTCGAATGGCTTCATTAAAAAAGTCTGTTGCCTCTCGCATCGACTGACGCAAAAATTTTAGAACCCGTCAAGTACGAGGAGAGTTGCAGCAGTTTGTCGCACGCTTCAAGCGCTTTACCTCTCTCCTGTCTACCAGCGAGCGCGCTGAAAGCTACGCAGGGAGGGGGATGACAACGGAGAAGCAGATGCGGCCGTTTGTCGGCGTGCGTCATGACCTTGAGTGCTTTCGTTTCTTTTTTTTTCTTCTACGCGCGGCTTACTTTCAGTGTGATCACGAGCGAGCGCACGGGCATGTGGCCACATCCGTGGCAGCCGCGGTAATTATGCAGCTCACGATGCTCAAATCAGCCAATGGCCGTGGACTTTGTGTTTATGACGCCGTTATTTGGGTATATAGCATCATTTATAGAGAGAAGAGGGGACGATTTCTAGCTGATTTTGAGAATCACTTGTAACTTCCAGGCTGCGTGTTGCGCTACAATGTTTGGCTCACATGTTTCCAGGAGCCTAGACTACCGATCGGCAGCGTTTTCTTACCATGCTAAAAATGTGTTGCAGGCCCTTTAAATTCAATCATTACAGTGGCTGGGTGGGTAAACCTGCACAGCTATAGTATACGTGAATTCGCTTACAAAGGTTTATTGGATCATATACCATGGACATACAGTTCAAGCAAGGAAGAGACACTCGACGCTTTCCCGTTTTGCTCCTGATTTGATCAGTATGCCCGTTGTTTTGTTCCGGCGGCCCCACTGATTTCCGCCCTGCTTGGATAATAAAATTAGAACAAGGAGAAAAATGAATCGGCTGATATCTGCGGCTCCTACACTGCCTATTTCTTATCTTCTGTTATCGTACAATCAACCATTAAAGGGAGATCGTGGATCTCGCCGGCCTTGGCCCCCCAAAATTTATCATTAGGCTCAGCCTTCGGAAGTGCGCATTTTAATCAGCGCTGCTCTTTATTTCATTTTTATCATAGTTTCATTTTTAAATTTCATGCCAAAATCTCCACGTGTGACGTCACGGATTTCAAAGTGTATTTATCGTATTTTGGAGCCATTGGCTCAACTAAATTTCCTCAAACTTGGTATGTTAACTACATGGCCCCCTCAGAGGACAGTGTACTTAATTTTTACCGTTTAGGAACTATGGAGGCCCTAGCAGCCGCCGTCAAAATATATGACGTCATGGCGAATGGTGCGGGAACTTCGAGGTGGCATCGCCACCCACATTTTCTTTTTGCACAATTTCTCGCTTACTAAGCGTCTTCTCGCAGCAAGCGTGGTGTTTTTGGTATCGTGAAAGAGTAGTTTACTAATACGAGAAAAATCGTTTTGCTCTTTAGTGTCCCTTTAAGGCAGCCTCGTTTCATTCTATGTATTCTCAAGAAGAAAAGAGAAAGACGGCCCTCGCGTTAGGTAAAGCCACCTTGCAGAGCTTAACTTTTAGGTCGTGTTTTCCCCTTTGGTACATAGGCATTCTCATACTGGAACCGTGTTATCCATTGTCTTCTGCACAAAATGAGCTGGTGCTATGTTGGTGGACAGTTGCTAACATTACTAAGCTTGCAAATCAACAAAAACTAGTTTAGTTGTGCTTTCGCTCGCAATATCAAGCTGACCGCGATTTTTAGGCGGTCCACCGGATTAGGGTAAACTGGTAATCATTAGTAAGTACAACCAAACGGTACTCTTTATTAGATGAGCAGGAGATTGTCCATGTTCCTTTTCTCGAAACCCACTTGGATATACACATGCCACGGTTACTTCAGGGTGAAATTGAAGTTGTCACTGGTGTTGTCCTGTCAAACCCAAATTTTTAGTGCACTGGATGTATAGACATAGAGAGCATTCACATATATATCATTAGAATATTATAGCAGATGACACTATCAAGTTATTTATTAGCCACAGTCAACTAGTAATCAAATCTCATTAATCAACCAGAATAACGAAACCAATGCTGCAGAACTTATAGAAGTGGAGTAGCATAGGGGATATAAACCTCAACCTCTCCACAGCAAGCCCGTTTGAAGCAGAACGGAACACAACGAACACAAACCTACAAGTAAGAATCGTCCAAACAAAAGGTATACAACAAATTGTAAATACAGTCAGTAATCTGATTCGTAGATATAGTTACTGTTAAAAAGTGAGTGGGGTAATAAATATTTAAATAAATTTCTTGCAGGAAACTAAGAAAAAGCGTCGAAGGCGAGGATGAATACAGCAACAGGACCAGTAAGTTACTTATAATCAGTGACTGCCCTCCATAAAAATAACTTTTAAAGGTTTAAAGAAAAGAAGATTTAGGAATAATAACGTGACCACAGGATACAATAAAAATCTCAATATGCATACTTAAAGTGTTACGGTATTAAGCCATCTTTCGCTCTATCGTGGAAAATAATACAGTAACATTTACCGGCAGCAAATATGACTAGTATATTAGAATCGTTGATGACAGATACGGTAGTTGTATAAACAATTGCGCAGGTGTGCGTGTTGCCTTACGGACGTGTAGTGGGTACGTCGCCAATTCGCAAAAGGTAGAATTATGGCGTAGTGGGCACTTTACAATTGGACCTGCAGTAGGCATTCTAGGATAGTTGGAAACGACCAATTTTACGCGCACGTACGTTCCTTTTCTTGCGGCACGGGTGAGGTGTCTACCGAGAAGCGAAGACAGGCTAGCGATTCAGAGGCGATGGGAACAGGGTCCGATTACGCTGTCGCGTTCTGCTCTTGAAGGCGAAGTTTAAGTGCCGTCCAACTTTTAAGCATAAAATACTTCTAGCTCCCGTTTTCTGCTACCTTCGAGGGACCTTGAGCTAAAACGCGAACGTCGTTATCCGCGCATTGTTGTCAAAACGAAACGAGACATCCGGGCCAGCAGTCAAAAGTTTTAAAAGTGCGATCTTTGGTTGCCAACGCTTCGTACAGGACCGCATTACATACGTTAGTTACGGCCCAAACAAATCACAAGAAATATTTCTTCCAAGTGTTCTCAGTGTTTGTTCATACCATCGCTGAAGCTGTAACGTCTATTATGCTGAAGTTTCATTTGCAATTTTCAACAGTGACGTTCCAAAGGCAGATACAAGGCACCATACACTTGCGCTTTTAAACGCCCGCGCCAGGCCTGCAACCTTTGAGTAACGCGTCCGATGCTCTACCAATTCAGCTACAGCCATCCTCCCGTCCAATTTATTGGTTATATCCGTGCATTTAAACTTGGATGGAGGGATGGATGGATGCTATGAGCGTCCCCTTTATAACGGGGCGATGACATGTGCCACCAGGCTCGTAAAAGAAAAGATGGTTGATCCCTCCGTCATACGAATTGGAATAATACGAAAGTAAAGCGCGCCCCTACAGAAGTAACTGAATGTTTACTGTACATTGATATAAGAGAGTTTGTACAATGTATATTGATGTCTGGCAGCTATAGCACCGTTTAACGTGGATGCACCCACTTTGATGATTGCTGGTACATCTCCATCCAAACGACTAACGTCCATGTTAAATGAATAAACAAACCCTTGTGGTAGCTATAGTAGTTAACGGTGAAAGCGTAATCAGAGAACGAGGTGCGATAGCCAGGAGAGCGTCGCATATTGGACGCAGAACTTGGTCGCCATCCCGCGGCATTTTAAAGTGTGATTGAACTCCACGGCCGGACTAGAGAGAAACGCAAAGCGCGTCGTGCCGCCCCCCGGCCGCGATTTCTCTCGGGGCGAGCGCGTGAGCGGGGAACGCGGTGTGACGGCCAGGTGAGGCAGGCGCGCCTCGCAGAGCTATTTTTGGTTTGGGTTAGCGTGATGCTATCAGCGAGGCCGACGCTTTTACGACGCTTGGGCTAAGACCACCACCTCGCGGTGTGTTGAGGCAGTGACAAAATTGAACTTCTATTGAAAACGCGCCGAATGGGACGGACGTGTAACGCGTTGCAGGTACTAATCGCGGAGGCCACAGTAATGAAGAATTACTTCACTTTACCGCTCCCAAATGGCAACACCACCCCGTCGACTAGGAGAGTGGTAGATATAAAAGGCGCGTTTGTAAAGCCTCTGGAGTCTGTAACCGTGGCGCAGTGGATAGCATGCCCGGCATCTCTTGTTGCGGACCAAGCGGTCGTGGGTTCGATCACCGTTGACGGAACTTTCTTTCTTTGCCATCTGACCGTGTAAATTTTTTCGACGTCATTTCCGTGACGGAAATACGTCACTAAACTCTTGGTGGACACCGGCATAAAACACTTTCGTGTTTAAAAAAAGAAAAAGCGTTTATTTATTTTAATTTTATTTTTTAGGTTGGCGTAATGCCTTGTCTACAACGATTAAATCAATCTTATCATAGAGAAAAAAAAACAAATATACATCCCAGTTCTCTGCCCCTTACGGCAGAATGTCCTTACATTTCCCACCATTTATATTTGTCCTTTCTCTCTAATTTTCTGCCACCAGTACTCTAGCCGTCTCTTACTTATTTCGATCGCGGCCTTGTTCAGCTTTCCATTGTTGTCCCTAAAACCCAAGGCTTCATGTAGGCTCGTGCCCAAACATACACCTGGGGGGATATCTCCACATTGAATCAGAACATGCTCCGTCATTTCCTTATTTTCCCCACAGCATGTGCATTGTTCCTCTTCTTTACGGAATCTCGCTTTATAACTACGCGTCCTAAGGCAACCCGACCTCGCTTCAAACAGTGAAGCGCTTCCCCTTGAATTATTGTAAAGGGCCTCCATCCTTACTTCGTTTTTGCCCTTTCGGTAGTTACTCAGAGCGGGCTTTATTTCCATAACTGCCATCCATTAAATCCTCTCCGCCTCTCTGAATTTTCGTTTAACGCTCTTTGTTGCCATATCGCTTACACTGCCAGCCGTATATTTACTGGTGAGCCTCCTAGTTCTTTTTCTCCACTGTGAGTCAACGCTCTGCCTATAGAAATACCGGAACACCTTCTCTGCCCATCTACTTTCTTTCATATTCCTTAGCCTCTTCGTACCTCATTTTGATCTGAGCTTCCCTCACCTCAAAATTCGCCCATCATATATCGCCCTTTACAGCTTCATTTCCCGTTTCCTGTGAGCGCCCAACGCGAGGCGTTCCACAGTCCTTTGAATCACATCCATTCCTGATTGTACCTCTGATCTCACGCACACCACGGAGTTCCCAAATGTGAGCCCCGGAACCATTACACTTTTCCACAGACCTCGAAGCACCTCGTACATATTGTATCCACATAACACCCTGTGCTTCATTATTGCAGCATTCCTCTTTCCCTTTGCTGCCAATGCTTTTTTCTGTACCTCCATGTACTTATCACCCTCAATGACCCATATTCGGAGGTACTTGTATTCGCTTGCCCTCGATATTTCTTGGCCCTGTATTGACACCGCCTCATCATTGGGATCACTGAATACCAATAATCCACATTCTGTTACATTAAATCTTAGTCGTAGAGCTTCACCTTCCCTTCCGCATATCCTGGGAGTGTTAATCCTGGGAGTGTTCCGCAAAACCTGGGAGTGTTAATCAGTGCCGCTCGTAGCCATGACGGCGAGTGTGGAACATTCGCCGTCATGGCTACGACGGCTCTTTCTCTGCCTGCTGGCGTCACGAAGCACGCGATTTTTGTACGAGCTAGTAGCTGACCAATAATCTCTCGCACACTACATGAAGGCATGAAGTCTGCTGGAACGAGCTTTGCTGTGAATTAACAAAAGAAGGGGAATTTTAAGGGCGCGTTTTTCCTTTGTTAGACACAACATTAATCAGAACTAAGATCGGACTAACTAAAATCGGACGCGTTATTCGAAAGTTTAAGGTTCGGTCCCTGCCGGCGGCCAGTTATATTATCATCAGCTTTAATTTCTTCACATTTATATCGAAATTGCTACAAAGAACATCCCCTATACACTTTCCTTGGCTTGGCTGACTCTTAGTTCTGATTAATGTTGGGTCTAACAAAGAAAAAAGGAACCCTTAAAATTTCCCTTCTTTCGCTAATTACAGCCATGATACGGTGACGAGTGCTAGGATGCTGCATCCACGCTACTCGACAACGACGTTCCAGGGAAGGCTGTAACGCAAAACCAGCGCGTGATACTGTAGTAGTATGTCATCGGGAGTAGAGTAGAGTAGAGTAGAGTAGACCCTAGAGGCTGTGGCTCATACCCACACTGGGGAGGGGGGGGGACAAAGACCATAGTATCAGCCTCTTCTTCGTCGTCTCATGCTGGCCTCAAATATTATTTCCCTGCTGCAACCGCGAAGCTCCGTTTTACAATTACTTCGCAGTGCTGCTCCCAATTATACAAAACACAGCGCTCACACATCGTTTAAATAACTTCCACGAAAGATCCTCCGTATAATTTTTGTTCTATCTTTTTTTTCCTCTGAAGTAAGGCGGCCCTCCTCTAAAAAGAATGAAGAAGGGCCCCCACAGAAACAGCGTTATATTGCGCGTGCTTCGATAGTGCTCCCTGAGGGAGATGTTCGCAGCGCGCGGCGGCCGCGGGGTCTGCAAACAATGGTTTGAACAGCACACCATCGAAACTGTTGCGTGAACGAGTAGCCAAATGTGGAAGCAACTGCAGCCACAAAGCGAGAAGAAGCCTCCGCAGCAGCGGGCGCAACCGTAGACTACGCTGCCGCCGCTGCTGCTGCTGTCTCCTGTGTTACGCAACTGCACACAGGAGGCAGCAAAATTTCCAAAGATAAAAGAAGGCCAATAATATAAAAGCGCCGCCTCAAGTGTTGCGCTCCCTTTAGGTCGTAAAACTTACGCAATGTCACACGAAGAACGAGAAGCAGCTCGATACTTTTGTTACAGCTCGATACATTTGTTACGTCTTTGTGCTTGAGCAATGCGCTTCAAGTGTCGACAATGGAGAATCAGACGCTCTCGGATATTATTTTTTAAAACTGCGGCGCGTGGAGTGACCCACTGCGTCTCCTGACACACGGGGGCGTCTGATGCAAGGTGTGCCCGGTGTTTTTTTTTTTCTTTTTTTTTCCCCTACCACATCACGAGCGGGTACAGAAAAGGGCCACTTTGTGGCCCTTTTCTTACCATCAGATTTGCTTACCACCAGCGGTAAATGGTGTATATAAATAGCCCGCTGTTATTTCGCCGGCGCATGCATGGGGCATGGTTGAGTTGTCTAATACAGCGGAGCGGGCTCGGGAGCGAGGGGTCGATGGTTCGAATCCCCGGTCGGGTGCTTCGGAACTTTTAAATGCGAAGCATTTCTTAGCGAACCTCAGCCACTTTGGCCGTTTCTATCTATCTATCTATCTAGCCGCCTACGTCTGGGCGCTCTCCTGATCTTCTCCATAACTTGTGATATACCAAAATTGGCATAGCAGGGGATCAGTGTATGACGAACACGATTCACTGGCCATGACATGAATAACGCAAAATGCCTGTCGCGTACGTCATGAAACCCTTTCTCTCAGTCACGTAAGGCACATACCCGTAAACCAGAGTTAATGTTATGCGGGTATGTGCCACAGGTGATACAGAGTCTCGAGCAACACAGTGATCGCCAACACACCCATTGACACGCAAGGAAAGGGGTAATAATTATAATTGGTGGGGTTTTACGTCCCAAAACCACGATATGATTATGATAGGTGTCTTTGCGAAGGGCTCTGGAAATTTTGACCATCGGTTATTCTTTAACGTGTACCGAAATCGCACAGAACACGGGCCCCCATTTTACCCCCATCGAAATGCGACCACCGCTGCCGGGATCGAACCCGCGACCTTTGGGTCAGCAGCCGAGAACCTTAACCGTCAAGGCTCGTTCACACTGGGGAATCCGCCCGCCACAGCGACCGGAATTATCGTGCCGCCGAAACACAGCGTCGTTCTCACTGCACGCGCACCGCGCCGCCGGATAGCCATATTGCGCCATCTGTCGAGTAAAGCATCAACCACGGGTGACCCGGATGTTTTCGCGGCTCGCAACTACACCATGCAATTTTGCGGGTCTTCAGCGCTGCTATAAAAGACCATGCTCGTTTCAACGCTCTTTGCGACTAGGGCGTGCAAGGCAGCTACATCGCAATGCTCAAACTGGTACTCGCTACAACAGAAACAAAGCAACATAGGCAGCAGTACTCGTACATACCAGTCAATCCAAGCTCGTTGCCAATTTTATTCCACAAATCGTCCTTCAGCAAATTGTCCTTGTGCTTCGGGTGGGGTTTGTCGTAAAGGACGAGGTAGTCCCGCACCATTTCGATTAGCAATTCCACTATGTGGACGTTTTTCGACTGCGACGTGACGAGCGTGTCGGACTTGGCCGCCATTTTTTCAAGTTCCGCGGCGAGCGGATCCGGCGGCGGTTGCCGCAAAAATCGGTCCGGGAGCGATCGGCGCGGAGAGGGCCGATTCGGCGAATCTCGCCGCCGCCGAACCGGATTCTGCGGCTCTCCGGTCGCCGGAATGCTCAGTGTGAACGAGCCATTACACCACCGCGGCGGACGCAAGGAAAGTGAGGAAACTGAAGACAGAACACCCCTGGAAGACGCTCAACTACCATCCACTCGTCCACGTGCTCCGCAACGCGGACCACATAGATTACGCAAAAACCAGCGTCAATGCTTCCTACAATAATTCTGCTGAGAGAACCAGGCCTCTCATCATTACCGGTGACATCAACATTGATTTATGAAGACCCAACAACGCTTGGTCTTTCTACTGCGTGAAAGACGGATTGGATGTGGTGAGGGCATCAAAAGACCTCGCTGCCACGTCCACGACAGGAGGCATCTACGATCATTTCATCGTAACAGGCATCCAGGATTTCCACCAGCTGCACTATACCTCGCACTTCACTACACTTACACTCCTCATAGCCGCGATGACGAACGGATCCGATTAACAAGTCCGGTCCAGCTGCTGGTGCTCACTGATTACGGTTATGATGACCTTGTTCAAGAACTGTCAAGAACCCCTTCTACACATGGATAGCGCCTGTCCAAGTTCATTCTTCCTGTCTCCCAGTCTTGTTTATTTGCGCTTACCAGTTTTACCGTCAAGTTCTACAAATACACACGGGTTCTTGAAACGGGCATGCGTTCTCCGTCATAACGGACAAGTAGAAGCATAACAACCGTAACTGTGACTGTAACGTACGTGCAGTGCGCCTGCGCGTGCCACTCAGCTACGTATATATCTAGGGAAACTTTCCTGAATGAAGCTTACTTGCGAGTAACGCCTGTCCTGTGCATCTGTGTTCCTTCTTTGGTATCCCGGCCGCGGCTGCTGCATTTTCGATGGAGGCGAAAATGTTTGAGGCCCGTGTACTTAGATTTAGGTGCACGTTAAAGAACCCCAGGTGGTCGAAATTTCCGGAGCCCTCCACTACGGCGTCTCTCATAATCATATCGTCGTTTCGGGACGTTAAACCCCAGGAATTATATATTCTTTCTTTGTCCTGTTCGGATACGCGCTATCCAGTATTGAAGAATATAAGCACTACATATCAGCTTACGGCGTCTGCTGTTGGTAACACCCATGTTGCTGTTGCTATCGTTACGCAACTGTAAACAACTGGCTATATAATACATATACGACTCATCAAAATATAAGTGTGCGTATACCACTTCCATATTTCTCTAGTGCCATTCCGTAACTTTTCGCTCAATGTGAAAAATTACGCACAGTCACCATCCCGCGCACGCTTCGCATAACATCGACTACCACGGTACGTGGGATCTGCCGAATTTTTTCTTGTGCTTTATTTTTCTTTGTGCCTTTTATATAAATATACATACATATACATATCCGGAGCATGACGGCGACGGCAACGGCAAAAATCAGCCGAGAGTGTCCATATACTGTCTATCGCAATAAAACGACGACGACGAAAACACTGCCACTCTATGACGGCATTGTAGTCACTACGAATGAACAGCCACGACAGCATGATGACAGTAAGGTGACTAAACTAAAGGCACAACCATAGAGAAATGTAAAAGTAATGAGCGGCCAATCGAATCGTTTCGCGGCCGAGAAAGCAAGGGTCTGGAAAGCCGCCAGGTGGCGTAGCTATGCGCGCTTCCACTCATTAGTCAGCACCTCTAACAGCCGCCTCAGGAACAACACCGAAACGGGAGAATGGCACGAAATTATTCCAAAGGAAAATTTTTACTCATGTATGCAATTCTTCATGTCGCCTCTACAGCGTTTACCTGCAGAAAGCGTTTAATGTAGTACTACAAAATCAGTAAAACCTGCATAGAAGGTGTTCTCTTTCTACATCTGTTTTGCACTGTGGGTAAAAATCATTCATACGGTTTAGATATACACGTATTCACATTCATCAAGCATGGGTGTGTAGCCCAGTGGTAAAGACACTCGCCTTCGGAACATAACTTGGGCTCAAATCCCTGCACCTGAAAGAAAATCGTTCTTGTTTTATTTCTTTAGGGCGATCATCGTCCCAAATCTCGGAAGACATTATCGTTTTAACCCGCCACTCGCGGCGCTACCAGCAGTACAGTGTCTCGACCCCAGGGCCCTACGGGAGTGTCCACTCTTTACGTAACTACATTTTTCTATGGCACAATGATGGTATGACGACAGCGTGACGGCAACCCAGTGACGATGTTGCAGTCATGACGATCGTATTGGGCGCGAGGCCCACCACTGGAAACACCGGCGTCACCGTCGGCGTGACGTGTTTGGCAGGATCACGTGGTGTCAGTGGCCGCGTCGGCTGCTTGGGAAGTAAGTGCTGCCACGAGCTTTGAAAACGAATTTCAAGTTGCACTTTCACTGCGATCTTTTCAAATGCAGAGGTTTTCTCGCATTTTGAACACAACCGAACCCATTGTAATAGGAGTGGCTGCTTCCCAAGGCGACGAACATGCTGCTCCACCTCTAGGCGCCGCAGTGCCGGGCTTGCGCAACGGAGCCTGGTGTCAGCCTGTACTGGTACCCCCGGGACAAGAATCTCCGTGAAGCGTGGGTTGTGAAGCTAAGAACCGGCAAGCAGCCATCGGCTGCGAGTCGTGTGTGCAACAAACCCTTCCGCGACAGAGACCTTCGCTACTGCGTCGGGGCTTCGATGTTCGGCGAGTAGCAGAGAGCGCGCACGCTTCCCGCCGGCTAATGGTGCTTATTTCCCGCAGGATGGAAAAGGCGCTACCTTTTACCAAGTGCGATACTATCTCAGAACTTTCCCGTGCGACCTCTTGATCCTGGGCCCCGTACTTAGCGTCCACAAAATAGGCTGCAGATACTAAAGTCATTGTTTAGATACGTTGCAATAAAAAATTCACAGGGTATATTATGCATTCCCGTAAGATGACTGGAAGGTGAAGGCCATCTTCTTCTTCTTCATTGTGTCAGCCGATGTATTGATTCTTACCCGTCCCCCTCCAAAGTTTTGTGCACCTAACGCTGTTCTTCACTGCCTCCGTGATCGGAGGTTGTGCAAAATGGACTTGTGTGAATACGTCATCATGTGACGTCACGTTATGTGGCGTCATGGTGACGTCATAATGACGTCATGAAGTATGGCAATTTGTGGCGTCATATGGTGGCGTCATCACTTGATGATATTTTGCATCACTCGTGTTGACGCCGCCGACGGCGGCGGGACGCTGACGGTCAATCTTCCCTTTTGATGAGGCATCTAAGGCTTTCGCCTTCATAAGCTACACGACGTTTGCTGGCGGATGTGCATAGCGAGCGAGTAAAATGCTGTGGCTGATGTGTCAAAGCTTGCGTTCTCCTGACGCAAATACTACGTGCTAAAAAGCCTAATTTTATTTGTGCCACTCTCAAACTCAAGTTGAGCGTTTCCAACCACATGTATTTTCTTGGAGCCTTTTTTATTTATGTGGCAAAAATGCCACACTCTTTGCGTTAGACACGGCACTGCTGCCAAAATTGCTGAGCAGCTCGCCAAATAATGTTATGCGTTAAAATTTTGTATTTTACTCTTTACGCGTCGTTGTTACCCTGCTTTGCAGCTGCAGGTTGCTGCAATAACTTCTCTTTATTTCGCCGCTATTTGAAATTGATATGGGTCCTTCTTCACAGCTGACGTTTGCAGAAGAAGTCCGGCGAACGTTACTGTATTTATTTTCTTTCTTTTCCTTGGCGTTGCATGCTACTATGCTACTACATGCTTGGCGTCGTACACCGCTTCTCCATCCATCAGCAATCTCGAAGTGGTGAAACTTTGGTCTATGAAATTGTTGATGTTCGCGAGAGAGGCATGTTCACTAAAATGCAAAAGTAACGATAATAAAGGAGCATATCAAAAAAGGCATCGCATCAATTGCTCACGCTTTGTGTGAGCACCAAACGAAACGGCTGCGCTGAAATAGGAAACAAAATCAGCGGCAATTGTTCGCTGAGAAGACCGATCAATATGCAATGTGAGGCAACATTCCAAATGGCATTGAAACGTGCTCGAATTTAGATCGAAAAAAAAAACATTGAATCGTCAGTACGGCACATCAAAAGTTGCCGCAGGCGCGCCGAAGTCGTAGTTGTAACGAAATCGTTCTTGAACTGCTCTGATAGCGTCCGCACAACAATAGTTTGTGTACTCACAAATTCTCATATTTTGCGGCCTAATGTTCACAGCACGGTGCCAAAACGCACTTGCACCGAAAGCGAAACCATCATTACAAACACACATGCAGACGCTCATACATGCAGAAGCACCGTGGGTCATAGCGAACCCGTGCGATCGCTGCCTTGAGGCTTCTTTCTGTTATGGTCCATTTGGTTATACAGGCAGTCTACTGTAACAAGAGATTTGACATAGTTTGCACTTAGCCACTGACTACATTTCACGCAAGAAGCCGGCTCAAGGGGCTCCATCGCGGTGATTGCGTGATGTGGGCGTTCTGTTTTCTGCAGAAACAGCGGCTGTAAACTATCTTGTGCTTTCTGTTGGTCGAAAATTATTCTTTGGACACAAACGAACATATTTCGTTTCGAAAGTACTCACAGAAATGTCCTGGAGGGCTTCCGCGAGGTGCTTTTGTGGAGCGCCGACAGCAAAACCTATGGGGAGCGCGCCGGCGGTATCTTGCCTAGCACGCAATCGAGGTGCCGCCAATAGAGGGCGACTCCGTAACTCCTCGCCCCCAATAGCGATGAATGTGTAAAGACCGACTAATGTGTGATCAAGAACGCAACGATAAAGTTTGAATTCCGATAACTCTATGAGAATGACCACGTGACGACGGTGGTGTGACGATAAAGGGGTTACAACAGTCGGCTGATGACGCTGAAATCACATCGACAGTATCAAGACGATCGAATGAGCGCTTCAGCATAATGACTACATAACGACGCTTGGATGACGACACAGTCAAGGTTGCGTAAAGGTGCTCACGTCACGACAACAAATGAAAGGTCATTATGGCTTGAAGACGATGAAGTGAGGACGACTGCATTTTGGTCTTAGAGTAGGCAACGTGCGCTGTAACGGCGGCATTGTCTGCCGCCTCGAGCTGCTTAGCTTGCCCCTGCATGCCGTGTTCGCTTACATTGTGCCAGGCAGCTCGCAGCGGCAAGGAAGTTCAGAAGTGGAGGAAACAGAAGTAATTTCTGGGGCTGTACCACCAGAAACACATTATAATTATGAGGTAAACCGCAATGCAGAACTTCGAGTTAATTTTGACGCCCTCGGTTTCTGTAACGCTCGGGTGCTCTTGCATTTCAACCTCATCGAAATACAGCCGCCTTGAATTGAACCCGTGTTCGCGAGCTTATAGCGCGGCGCCTTACTTGCTAAGCTATCACCACCGGCAGGAATGTGGACGGAAAAGAAGCAATATCTATAGGCTAAAAAATTGGGCATGTCCTATGCACACGTTGTAGAAGTGAAGCTTCTGTGAAGCGGTGACGTAATAGCAACGTTCTGAAATATCCAAGGATGATGAGGGGTCGCTGAATTGGGAAGGGTACACAGATTACGGTAACCAGGCACCTAATGACACTCGTCAAGGCTGTAGCATAGTTGCAAGAAAGCTCGATTAGAACAAACAGGCTAGGTGAATGTTTTCCGCCTCCTCGTTCCAAAGGTAATGCTGAGAAGTGTATCGCTATCATCAGCTACGACGAAGTTGGCTGGCGACTTGAAAAAAAAAACGCCAGACCTGCGCGAAAAGCGCAGCACAGTCACAGCAAAGCTGGAAGAGCGACATTTCTAGAGCCCCGTGGTAAACTCTCTTCGGGCAACTAATACAAGTGCACTTGCAAGGTAACCACTACGCCATAATCATAATTTTGTGAATTTGGGAAGCAAACACTACGCCATTGTTCGTCGTTCACCAGCTACACATCTGTAAGGCATTATGTGCACTTTGTTGGTGCGGCGACTGATGACGATAAATTATGGCTGTGCCTTTTGTAAAGGGTTGGAAGCTTCAAACGACCCACTAGTTACGTAATTCGCATTGTGTGACGCCCGATCGCTATTGTACTCTCCTACCATGCTATACTGCATATGTTAACGTGAGATAGAGAGAGAGGAAAATAACTTTATTGAGGCCCCGAGGAAATGGATCATGGGGCCCTATGGGTTTCTTTGGCAACCAATAGAAGTGCACTTGCGAGGAACCCACTAGGCTATAAATCATATTTTTTGTGAAGCAGGGAAGCACCCACTATGCCATTTTTCGTCATTTTGCGGAGAGCCGTGGTACCCGCTACACACCTCTAAGGCATTACGTGCACCTTGTTCATGCTGTGCCTGATGACCACGAAGAATTATGGCTGAGCTCTTTGTAAAGGGGGTGGAAGCATTCAACGACCCACTCGCTGCGCAATTCGCATTGTGTGACGCCTGGTTACAGAATTCGCGTTGTGTTATTTTACTCATCTACCACGCCATATTACATATGTTAATGTGGTTCCTCCGCCATGAAACCTCCGCCGTGCAACCCACGCGAACGCGCATTATAAGACCTGATTATTGGTCCATATTGCTGTGGCAGTCTACAGAGTGGGCACGCTGACTACAGTGGGCCAATCAGGGAAATAGTTCGGCAGTAAGCTGCAGATTACTTGGCGAGTGGTTGGCCAAGCCGACGCGCCAAGCCCCTACACAGTAGACATACAAGCGTTTACTTCAGGGAGACGTGGGAAGATGATGCCGCCTTATAATTCTCGCGCACGTAGTTTTCTAGGCTTCTCAAGAGCTTAGTTTCAGCTTCCCAGAAACAAAGTGAGAAACTTCATCGTGCTGCGGTGTCTAGGGGCAAGATTTTGCGTATGGTGTAGAAACTGTTATGGAATCAGCTCGCCAGTGCCTACATACTTTAAATGATTAGTAACCACTTAACTACGCTAATTAAGTAAATTAGCGTGTTTAGATTATTAGGCAAGGACTAAAACACAGAACCCCTTTTCTTATGTTTGCCTTTTGCAATATTTATCGCAAGCTTTTTAGTCCTTGATAAGTGGGCAGTTATGCGTAATAAAAAAGGGATGCTTGCTGGGAAAGAGACTTTATCGATAGAACGGTCGACAGCACGCATGCTCTTTGTTATGCTCTTATATTTCGCGAAGGCGCGCAAAAAAATTCATTACTAAACTATCTCTGGATGCCCGATATATGTTACTGTAGCCAACCGGCTGTTAAAACCGTGAGGCAACGCGTCACAGGGCTGCCCGACACAGCTACATACGTAAATAATATACGCCAGAAAACTCGGGGGCCCCACATGCGTTAGGCACAAAACTGCAACAAGTATGCTAATGAAATATGCAGAGATCTTGTTTTCCCCCGCTCCTGTTCAATACGGCGCATTTACTTTAGACGGCTGAGTGCATCACGTTGGTATGTCACGATGCGTCTCCGCAACAATGCCCTCGTACATGAAACAGACACCATCGTCACAGACAACCTCATTTAGGGCACATAAGATGGCAGTCAGCATCGAGGTTAGAGGTCGTCATTGCGCACTTTTCTGTTCCACGACTGCGACGTAGCAGTTGGCTACTGCCGAACGAAACAAAGCAAGACAAAAAAATCACCGGGCACTATTGTTCCAACGCAAAAACACTTGCGCACGGCGTCATAGAGATAGCTTGGGTCATTGTCTTAAGAGTGCTCGATGAAGCGTCGCACGGGTCTAGTGCGCGTGTCGCAGACCTCGGGGAACTCCGTGCAGTGAGTGTGGATTCCGCGGGAGGGCACCGTGTGCTGGGAGCTTCAAGGGATCCATGTGCATCCACGCGATAGCCAGAACGGTGGCGATGAAGGCGCACACGGCCAGGGCGATGCAAAGGTCCTTGGCGGACATCGCTCGCACAACGACGCCGTCGTCCAGGGCTCTGGTCGAAGAATGCTCCTCCGCCATCGTGGGGTACGAGGCTGTTATCACGAGACAAGACGCGGACGCGACGCTCTTCCGAATCAGCGGCACAAGAGCAGCTGCCTACAACCTTTTCTTTCTTTTCCTGCAGCGAGGCGACCAGATAGGTTGTCACTGCAGCAGATTCAACTTCACACGAGAACACTTTTTTTTAGTTATAGCACTTTTCGGTGCTGTCTCGGAAAAGCGCACATTAAAAGATTTTTCGCGTGGTCATTCCACTTGGGTTTTTTTAAGCTGTATATTCCGATGTGCAACGGATGTGCGTAGGGCAGGCTGTCCCTAGCGGAGGGATGCGCCCCAGAAATCGGACAAGACCCAGTACCCACCACTGCTCCACTGAAAAGGAAGAAGTGTCAGCGACCAGCATTAATTTATTCTAACTATTCTATAATTCATCAACAATACAATTCAAATGTGACCGCTTTTATCTATAACTTATTCGTTTCTTGGCCAATCCCCCAAAGTAGGTGTGAGCCATTCATAAAGGCAATCATCATCATCGTTATCATCAAAAACGTCTGTGCCACGGAAATTCCCTCTACTCACCTCTGTGCCATATGGATGGATGGAAACAACTTTATTGAAAGTCCGGCGATGTTTAATAACCCGGGCTCAGTTCTCCCATGAGGGGACTTCGAGGTCTTGCGTCAACGCCGCCTCGCGGGCCCTCTGGACTGACCATTCTTGTGTCTTGAAGTTGGAGCTGCGCAGAGCGGCTGACCACCTTGACGCGGGAGCATACGGAGCTACTACCATGCCATCTGAGCTGCTGTGACAGGGCATTCCCATAACATGTGTGAGAGCGTCGCTCTAGTTGTCTGACATAATTTACAAGTAGCATTCGGGTACTGGGCAGGGAAAATGTGCCGCAATCGCACCGGACTGGGGAAGGTGTGTGTCTGCAGCTGTCGCCATACGACTGCCTGGCGTCGTTTTAGATTGGCGTGAAGTGGGGGCAATATCCGCCTGCCTAACTGGCAGTACTTGGTGATGTCGTTGTACATGACTAAGCGTTCTCGCGTGTTTTGAAGCAGGAGGTCAGAACTCAACGGGGGGGTATCCGACTTTACGCGGAGGGTCATTTCTCGCGCATAGCGGTGTGCCACCTCGTTCGAATTAGGGGGGGGCCCTCTTCGATGGGGATGGTGACGTGTGCTGGGAACCATAGGATAGCGGTGCTATTGAACTGCTGTCGACCAGCCTTCCTTAGGATCTGGAGGGCTTCTGGGGAAATGCGCCCCCGCGCGTAGTTACGGACTGCGGTTTGTGAGTTGCTAAGAACAGCTTTCAGATGGGGTCGGTAAGCGCAAGCGCAATCGCAACCTCTTCCGCTGTGTCTGGATATTTCGTGCTGACACTACACGCGTGCGTAAGCCGGGAGCTAACATCTACGACTACCGCCGCGAACGGGTGTTTGTGTGCGTATTCTGCCGCGTCCACGAATCGCGCAGTCCTCTCCCCACCGAAGGAGCGCAGCAGTGTCTTTGCGCGAGCCTGGCGTCGGCCCCCGTTATGTTCGGGGTGCATATTTCGAGGAATAGGGGCAACTATTAGCGTGTCGCCGATGTCGTGTGGAATGACTTGTTTCTGACCGTGTTGGACGTGGTAACTTAGGCCGAGCTTCTGCAAGATGTACCGACCCGTGGCTGTCAGGGACATGCGTTCGAGTTGCGAGACTCTTTGCGCATCCGCTATTTCCTCAAGCGTGTTGTACACCACGAGCTGTAGCGACGAGTGGTACTCGTGGACTCCGGCAGGCCGAGGGCGATCTTGTATGTCTTGCGTATAAGGGTATTGAGCTTCTCCCATTCGGTGACAGTCCAGTTGTGGAAGGCAGCCACATAAGTAACATGACTGATTACGAATGAGCGTATGAGGCGCATGACGCTGTCCTCCTTCATCCCCGTGTGCTTGTTTGTAATTCGTTTCATAAGGCGGGTAGCCGCTGTAACCTTGCCTTCAATCTTGCGGATCGTTTCGCCGTTTGACCCGTTGGCTACTATATGCATGCCGAGGATCCGTATCTTCGGAACTTGGGGAATGCAGGAGCCGTCCTGCGTATACAACTGTATTAAATCACATTGGCGTGGTTCACCGGTAGGCCTCCTGTTCTGTGACAGTCGTTGTCAAAACGATCGTCTGAGCGCACTTAAATTTGTTGCAGGCAGTCGATGCTTTTCCTTAGGCTGCCCATCCGCAAACTGTCTAGAATGCTGTCAGAGCACTGGTGAGCTTTTTTCACTTTCCCTGTGAGGGAGTCCCAGAAATGGCCGGATTTTAATCAACACATCGATGGTAGGACTCAAACACTGCTGGGAATCGTCACCCACCGGTAATGACAGCTCGAGCAGTATTGTTTTCACTTTTTCGTATTGATGGCATAGGCGTGCGCACAGGAAGGGGGGGGGCAGGGGGGGCGCCCCCCCCCCCTAATTATCTAAGAGGGGGGCACAAAATCTGCCCCGTACATTAACCCTTCTAGTCGCCTAAGAGGGGGGAGGGAGCGCAAAAGCTGCATCATACATGGACTTAGTAGGGCGGGGGGGCACTGCGATCAACCTTCGCCCCCCCCCCCCTAATGGGGAACCCTGCGCACGCCTATGATTGAAGGCGTTTCTAGTGCTTCAATCTTGAGCACCTTACCGTCGTCGGCACTGACTAGGCACACCTCAATAATAATATTATTATAATTGTTGGGATTTAACGTCCCAAAACCACGATTTGATTATGAGAGACGCCGCAGTGGTGGGCTCCAGAAATTTCGACCACCTGGGGTTCTTTAACGTGCACCTAAATATAAGTACACGGCCTCAAGCATATTTTCGCCTCCATCGAAAATGCGGCCGCCGCTGCCTGGATTTTATCCTGCGACCTTCGGGTCAGCAGTCGAGCGCCATAACCAGTAGACCACCGTGGCAGGGCGATCAGGCCTTGCATGTGATCTTCAACCAAGCGGGAGGAGTCCCAGAAGCGCTTCTGTAAAACATCAATGGCGTCTGCGTAGCACTGTGAAGTCGCTTGAAGACCGGCAATCACTGCGGCAATCTCCCCAATGAGCAGCGATTTTGGGTAGTTGAATCGGTCGATGTTGCTCAGTTCTCGATTCTTATTAACGGCTACATTAAACTGCTCCCAAAAGGATTGCCAGTTACTCCTCCTTCTATCGTACTTTACCAGCTCCAATTTCGGAAGCTTCGTTCTTTGATTTCGAACGGCTGGAGCCTCCTGGATCGTCGATTCCTTTTGGGCACATTTCCTTCAATGTTCAAGTCGCCCAGACGTACGTCGCTAGCTTATCGCTGTATTCTAGAACAGTTTCGAATTCAGCTTCTGCGTCTTCCTCTCTAAGCTGAGGCTCTATCGGAGTGTCTGCGTGATTGAGTTGCAGCTCGGCTAACCGCTGACGTTCTATAAGAACACTCACCTTTTCGAGGTCGACGGCGGAAGTGCTGTTCAGTATCTTGTCTGCGTCGTTGGTGAAGCG
Source organism: Rhipicephalus sanguineus (assembly GCF_013339695.2). Lineage (NCBI taxonomy): Eukaryota > Metazoa > Arthropoda > Arachnida > Ixodida > Ixodidae > Rhipicephalus > Rhipicephalus sanguineus. The sequence goes on along the minus strand of NC_051176.1, from coordinate 85,401,043 downwards.
CGTCACTTGCGACCGGATGACTTTCTTCTTTTTATTGAGGATCTCCATCGTCGTTCGACAAATCGTTGTCCGAGGAATCGTCGTCTGATGAATCGTTGCCAGGATTGGCCGATACTAATCGATGGATATTTAGTCCATTCCCGGGTTCGGCACCAACACATGTCGCGTAAAAACAGTCGTAGAACGTCTTCGATGCTGAACTGTTAATGTATGTAAACAAGAACAAAGAAAGAGGCGCTCTAGTACTACTTTGGCGAGGAATACAAAGAGTCGGGCAGCGTTAAAGAAAAACCCAGCCTGTCGTTTTCAGTCCTCTAATTGCAACTGCCCCAAAACCCGGGTGTATCTTCGCGCTCGTGTTCGCGCCCCGAAAATGGGGCCCTCTCCCCCGAGCGGCGTCCACGGAGGGGGGAATGGAGAGGGCGGCAAGGAAACGCAACGTTACAACACGTGGCATGTTTTGAAGCCCTATCCTAATAATCATTATTCGGTAGTGGCTATAGCCCGAGTCTTCTTCGTATGCCGAGGAGGTGACGATGACGACGGTGATTATTTCTTTGGCAATCTCCTTTTCTCTTACAGCGTCTCATGAGTGTTTTGGCATCCAACTTCAGGTGTGGTGCGCCTTTGTTATGTTGCCTCTGACCTCACGCTGTGTGCGGTCTTTGGTTAACGATGAAAACATGTTATAAGATGACGAGGCACTTTGCTCATTGCTTATACAGTTCCTGTGTACTTATGAAACATAACTAACTAACTAACTAACTAACTAACTAACTAACTAACTAACTAACTAACTAACTAACTAACTAACTAACTAACTAACTAACTAACTAACTAACTAACTAACTAACTAACTAACTAACTAACTAAATAAATAATGTTATGATTGATCCTATGTAGATCTTATGAAGCACCGTAACGTGTTAAAATACTCACAGGGTCAAAATTTAATATGCATTCGTCCAAGACGACTCAAAGGCGAAACAATCCGGTGTGGCTATTTTACTATACATGTTATATCGACGTCCAATGTTTACTAATCAACTCCAATTATTCAATTTAACTAATGACACTTAATAATTAACTTATACTAACGTATGCCACTAATTAATGCAGTACTCACTTCATTTGTTTTGATTATCACACATGCACAGTCAAGCTTTCACTCGCTTTTGCATGGCTTTCGCTCCCATAGACATTAGTAAGCCGAGTCGCGCGAACGCCGGTTCTTTTATGCACTCCAAGAATCCGCTGCAGCTCCGCGTAAGCTTTCCATGACGTCTGTTGCGCCAGGGGTTCGTCTTCTTTACCTTCTTCTTTGACGGCTCCATTTCACGCTTTCACAAAGACGAAGTGACAGCTTTTTTTTAATCGCGCGAACCATGTTCTTATTACTTTTTAGTCACACAAACTCTGCTTTTTAATTTTTTTTTTAGTCAAGCGAACGCCGCATAGAAAAAGTGATCGCGCCGTTCGCGCGCCTGGAGCCACGAGACGCGCGGGAAATTTTTTAGATTCATTCGCTTTTTTTTTTACCCCACGCCGGCTTTGCGCCGCGTGGCCCTTCTCACAAGGCATTTAAGTCTTTCGCCTTAAACTGTTTTGTTTGCTTTTTGTGAGATGGGAGATTACGTTAAAAGAGGAGCGTTGTTTGGTCGTTTGGCCCTTGGATACAATGACACTTACCCGGAACGACAGAAGAGATTATACATTTTCATTTGTTATCTTTACTATGAAGATTTCAACCATTTCTGGGACTAGGGGACTAATTATATTAGCCCTGGGATGCTTAAATGGCGTCCTCTTTCGTGTTGCTTCAGGAGACGGGATTCTGCTGCCACGCTTCACACGCACTCGGTGTGAGAATGCAGCTAGATGCTGCCGGATGATCTGCCCTGTTAGAGTTCTCGAAACAATAGGCAGCACATTGGTAGAATAGTTTGTACAGAATATTCCAGAAAACATTTTCACCAGAAAATATAGCGTAGTCGCCGTGGGTAGCGCACTTAGTGTGGATTATTTCTGGCGTCATCTACTAGCCATCAGCGCGTACATGGGCATTTGTGGTGTGAGCCTTTTTTTATGAATGCTTCGTGGCAGCCGTGCCATCATAAGCACTTGGTCACGTTCTCTCGGTTACGACAGACGAAGCACGCCGACGCTCAACGCAGGAATGGGCGCCTAAGAGCTGCGTCATAATACGTAGGCTTGTTGCCCGACCGGAGAATCGAGCCACCGACTTCCTACCTTGGAGCGCAGAAGCCGGATGTGCTAACCACTGCGCTGCAAACGCAAACACGTTACGCGGCTCGAATTCGTTATATACCCTCTCTCACAGTGCTCGCCGTTTTTCACAAGGGAGGCGCCGCCATCTACGAGTGGTGCAGCAATGTACTGCGCCGCTCAGACTGGTTCGGACGCGGCGCAAAGAGCGTCCTTCGCTACCAATGCAGTTTCACGATGGGCTCTCTTGCGCGTCGGATTTGCATATGCCGGCTCGTTGGCTTGGGGGCGCAGTTTCAACATGAAGCGACATTGTTGGGCCTTTGTCTACTGCTCGCTTGCAATGGTGTCAAATAAGAACAATGTTGCGTTAAGCACCGCAGAAAGGCAGCAACCTGAACAGACGCGTGCCAGCGGGAAGCCCAAAACTTTAAAGCGTTCGAGGCGCCCACTACAAAATGCATTTGGCAGTCATGAAGCTGAGCGCGTCGTAGCATGCCGTGCTGGCAAAGACATTTCGGAGTCGGACCAAAATACTCGGCAGAGATATGGCAATGGGTGCCATCCTGGGGGCATTCATGTAGATTGATGTAGGTTGCCATGCCATTCCGAATAGCAATGCATACTGTGCACGTTTCTTAACAACTAACAGGGTGCAACTGCTTCTGTGGAGGCACGTTTCATTTTCGTGTTATGAACTATTCATACGGAAAAGGGAAGAGGTATAATTTTTTGTTTGTTGTCTTAGAAGCGTTTTATAACGTTTGCATTGCTGATATAGCCCTCAATTAGCGCTGAAGTATAAATAAATAAATAAATAAATAAATAAATAAATAAATAAATAAATAAATAAATAAACTTGTGTTTTCTAAGTGTTTTCCGGTCATCTTAAGGTGCAACAGTGGGCCTCAGCATGGGGCCGCGACCGTAATGATCACCGCCGACCATAGGCATGCGCACGAGGGAGGCGGTCGCCCCCCTCATCATTCGAGGGGGGCGCCAAGTGTGCCACATGCCTCTACTCAGTCGGATCTGTCGGGTCATCTTTTAAAGTGCAATGCTATGTTCATGCAGGTTTTTGACGATTATGGCGGCCGACGACCTCTGATGTCACATTCCAAGAGCTGATTACTTGCCATTTTCGCCCCCGGAAAGCCGGGAACCAAAGGCAGGTCGTTGTGGGAAGCGCGTCATCTCTTCCTCTTTATTTTTGCGTCCATTGCCAAGCTTGCAAGCTTGTTTTCTTTCGAACGCGACCAACAAGAGGGACGAAGGGGGGCTGCAGCTAGTGTTTGCCCCCCCCCCCCCCACCAAATTTGGAACCCTGCGCATGCCAATGCCGCCAACCCAGCGCCAAGTAAGCATATATGAAGGTGGGGCAAAGAACGCGTAATTAAGTTAATCCGCATTAACGTTTCTTATCGAAAAGTGGCAATAATATTTATTTGTTAATGACAAGTGTAAAGCATGTTTCAAAATTTCGGACAGTGATAGAGAGTAATGCGTGTAATGATAGAGATAAACTAATCGCCAGGAAAAAAACGACATTTTCCCTTTCAGCAGAAGATTTAGATACGTGGCACCATGCTACTGAAATGTGAGTGAAATATAAACGTTCCGTTGAACTACAGTGCGCCATTTAGTCGACGAGAAGTTTTGCGAATGAGTTAGCATCTTTCAGGAAATCTGAACTATGGTTTTACCCGCCACGGTAAAAGCATGTTTTCAAAACATGCTAAATAGACACGCCGTGATGGTCTAGTGGTCAAGGTTCTCGACTGCTGACCCGCAGGTCACGGTATCGAATCCCGGCCGCGGCGGCCGCATTTTCAATGGAGGCGAGAATGTTTGAGGCCCGTGTACTCGGTCGAGAGGTGGTCGAGTTGGTACGAGTTCATTCTGGTCTAACTGCGCAGCGAGACCGGACACGAAGAAAGGCAAGACAAGCGTCTACTCACGTCTACTCCTACGTCTACCTTATCGTTTGTCTTGCCTTTCTTCGTGTCCCGTCCCACTGCGCAGTTCGACCAGAATGAACCGTGTAGTACTTGGATTTAGGTGCACGTTAAGGAGCCCCAGATGGTCGAAATTTGCGGAGCCCTCCTCTACGCCGTCTCTCATAATCATATCGTGGTTTCAAGACGTTAAACCTCATCAATTATTATTATTAAACTATGCTTTCATAAGTACGCATTCAAGGGGCCTCGGTTTGTAGATCTTATGCTCAAGAATGACCCGTGTCTAAGCATGCGTGGCCGAATGTTAGCTGCGGATGATGATGCGGCAGGATGAATGCTTCTAAAAACTTGAGAGGACCAACTGAAAGAAAGTCGCCTGTTGCTTTGATTATGTGGATAATACTCATGTGAATAAACCTTAATACTACCTTATCATATGAAAAGGGAACAGCTACGTCATGTATTCCAGGCTTACTTGGCGAATAAACTGGCCCAATATAAAAAAAAAACAGATCTCGCGAAACACTTCTTGTAATGTTATATTTGCGATCCATCGACTGGGTATATTTGCCACGCCGGCAGCAGCTGGCAAAAAACTGTTCCTGTGGCACTAACTGTAGTGAAATTGGGTCCTCAGCGGAAAAGGGGTGGACATTCTGTTGAGTGTGAAGGCGGTCATCGTGTGTACGTGAATAATAACCTGTAGCATTATTCGACCTTTTCCTTCAGCCAGCTATGAAGGTAAGTACCCTGTCATTCAGATTGGTACTGAACACCTAGGCTAATGCAATCGGCGAGCCTGGAGCTAGTGTGGCCGTATCCTTCATGATGGATGACGCCCATTGCGCTGCACTGTAGCACATTTCTCAAGCGTGCACTGAATCAACCTAAATGTGTATTGATAATATCAAAGCATATGCCCGTTGGTTTACCACGTGAGTACATCATTGCAATTGCTGCATATTCGGCTATCCTGTGTGAGCGCATTTTATCATGACAGTGAAAGAGTGTGTTGAAAATAGAAGAATACGACTGCCACATCTGGGGCATACGTATCATCATCATGGGATTAGGGTGTTCCATTAAAGGGAGGAAGACGGGGCGGCCATGGCGTAGGTCTCATTTCTTTACATATGGTGCCGAAACCCAGGACTCCTGCTGGAAGTGAGACCGCTAGGGGCACCCATGGACCGAAGTGACTGCAGGCGTCGTCTGGATGTTCGCGAGACGGGAGCCCTAACGTCTACTTCGGCTCCGTACTGACTCCCCCTTCCCGACAATGGGCCTATGTTCGCAAGGCAAGACAGCTCATAGAGCCCAGGCACGTGAATGCAGGCGTCGTCTGGAGGCTCGCCAGACGGGAGCCCTCACGTCTACTTTGGCTCCGTACTGACTCGCCCTTCACGACGATGGTCCCATGTTCGCAATGCGTCGTCTGGAGGCTCGCGAGACGGGAGCCCTCACGTCTAATTCGGCTCTGTACTGACTCGCCCTTCACGACGATGGCTCTATGTTCGCAAGACAAGACAGTCCATGGTGGTCAGCAACCAGAGGCGTAGCCAGAAATTTTTTTCGGGGGGGGTTCAACCATACTTTATGTATGTTCGTGTGTGCGTTTGTATGTGTGCGTGCCTATATACGCAAGCAAAACTGAAAAATTTCGGGGGGGGGTTTGAACCCCCCCAACCCCCCCCTTGGCTACGCCCCTGTCAGCAACGTACATCTTGACAGCCCAGCCACGTGACTGCAGGCGTCGTCTGGAGGCTCGCGAGACGGGAGTTCTCACGTCTACTTCGGCTCCGTACTGACTCGCCCTTCACGACGACGGCCTGAGGTTCGCAAGGCTTGGACGTGCACATACATAGAGAGGAACATCTCGACAAGCCCTGCACTCCGCCCAGTCAAAGGTATCTCCGTCCATCATAAGATTTTCTCATCGATGAGAACTTCCAGACGTGCGAGGCCAGGGCGCCGAATTTCTGTCCCGACACCCGTCCTGTAGGCCCAGACTTCGAAGCAGCAGGAACATGAAGCGCAGGTGCAAACTACTATACCGAAGGCGGCTTCGAACTCAAGACCCTATAGGTGATTAATATTCTGAATTCTGGTCACGCAGGCTTGGCCCTTGAAGCCACCTGCTGTGCACCTGCCTGCCTGATGAAACTTCGCTATAACGGTCTATAGAAGATTCCCGAGGCCAGAATGCCGAGTTCCTTTCGTAGTGTCTGCCCAGGAGGCTTTAAGAGCGAAAGGGGAAGTGAAAGCTGGACATCGCCAGCAGACGCATCGCAGCAAATACTCTACCAAATGCAGCGACGTTAGCGACCACATGAACCTCTAGCTACTGAACTGGATGCAAGCCAGTTGACAAAGTTTAGAAGTGCTGAGGGACAATACTCGTCTTTCGATTTAGCGTGTTCATTTGGCGCCAGCGGGAATGTGTTGAAAATAGAACAAAACGACTTGCGCATCTAGGGCATACGTATCATCATCATGGATTAGGATGTTCCATTAAAGGGAAGCAGACGGGGCAGCTTTGGCGTCAGTCTCATTTCTTTACAGAGTGGCTGACCATTCGCTTCATTTTATCTGTCATCCCTATTTCTGCAATTCTGGTTAGAAATTTGCGCATACTGGGAAGCATTTGCGAACGACAGTCTGTTTTCACATGGAAGAGAAGGCTATTTACGAAACTATCCCCGAACCAATCTGGTTCTAGCAGACGATCTACGTAGTGTCTCCGTTACACTTAATCCTTTTCCACCGCAAAGAAAAGCAGCGTGTTCCTTTCGCTCTCTCTCTGTCTCTCTATTCCTGCATCCACCAACGATTACCACGACTTCCGAATCTTGGAGCTCGAACTTAACGAGGCGTCCGCAGCAGCTGTCGCCGACTGGTTAAGAAGCTGCGGCGCTTTTTTTCGCCCTTTGTCAAGACAGTTTCGCCAGTTCCTGTTACGACTCACCACACCCCTGTGCTCGTACTAAACAACTATGTCTACAAAAACCCGTGCACGTACCATCGAAGCAGTGGTGGAAGTGAAAGAGTCGGCTACGCCCGATTGCGCAGAAAAAAAGGCAACTAAATGCGACCAGAAATCGGTTTCAGAGAAGCCTTTTCTTTACGCGTACCGACTTGGTTTCGCAGAGCCTTGGAAGTTACCAGGTGCCCAACCAACCTAGCGTGGACCTATGCACGCTAGCCTTCCGGGCTTCAGTGAATCCGAACTTTTCTCGAAGGCGTGCGACAGACCAGAAACGCAATTACAACCGGAGATTAGGCTCTCCGCTTCGTAAATGCCCTCTGTGGCTTCCTTGAGTCAAGAGCTGTTCAGCGATGCTTGCGTAAGTAGCGATCCACATGCTGCGGATAGAAAGAAAGAGCAATTGTCACGAAGTCGAGGTTCAGCGCGGCCTCATGGGAAGTGAGCGAAGGAAATCATGCGCACAAGAACCTCCTCCCCATCGACCACTATGTATACACCACTATCCTGCACGCGTAATGAGGCCGAAGGATTGGTATGAAGTCCCACGCTCTTAAAAAAAGTAGTGGTATTTACTAACTTTGAGGTAGTAATTGCTTATCATAGTATCAAGTACATATGTAGTAACTACAAAGTTAGTAACTTGACTACCGTGTCAGAAAGGTAAAACGGTACGGTTAGTTGGTTTATAGGGTTTAACGTTCCACACCGACTAGGCCAAGGAGACAGGCCGTAGTGGAAGCGTCATCACTTGTAATCGCTTATTACTGCATGCGAGTACCCTGGTAAATATGCACCCCAATGACATCTTCAGATAGCGCTGTGTTACATAGAGGCATGAACGAGCAATAAACGAGAACGCACAGACAACACACAATAACAAGGATTCTATGTGGTATATAATCTAACAGCTGCTTTATAAGTAATCATATTTTTGGGTGTATATATATATATATATATATATATATATATATATATATATATATATATATATATATATATATATATAAATTTCCTATAAGACCCTCACAGTTGCAGCATACCATACTACAACCAGTATGTTTACATTATGGCTGTCAATGACCTTTACTAACCGTGGTTCGCTCAGTACTCAGGACAATTGAGGTTTAACACCTCCGATAGATTTCTATATAGTAGTAAAACTTTAGCGACACATATAAAGTTGACATGGGGTAGTGAATGCTTCAACTACGAACGTTTTACTACATTTTTGTTTTTAAAAGTGCACGACTAAACAAGTTTGCGTGCGTGTGCAACGCAATATTGACTAGAACCACAATTTCTGAAGAAAGCGCTAACCCATATTTGCGTGATTCATATATATCCGTGATACACAGCAGTGCCTTGACAAGTTTAATGTCTATTTCACTACGTACTAAAAATCTTAAAGCTATTTGTACTGTCATACATCACTATTATTTTATTAAACCACACACATTACGCGGGAAAAGTACGCCAGCAGTTGTGTGATATATGCAATGTTATCCTGAGCCACTTAAATAAGATAATATAATAATAATATCTGGGGTTTAACGTCCCAAAACCACGACATGATTATGAGAGACGCCGTAGTGGAGGGCTCCGGAAATTTCGACCACCTGGAGTTCTTTGACGTGTACCTAAATCCTAGTACACGGGCCTCAAACATTTTCGCCTCCACCGAAAGTGCAGCCGCCGCAGCCGGGATTCGATACCGCGACCTTCGGGTGAGCAGTCGAGTGCCATAACCACTAGACCACCGTGGCGGGGCTCAGTTAAATCTGAAGCCTTACATCCCAAACACCAGCTCTAGCCTAAGGCTTCCCGTGTCTGACAACTGCCCTTCACAGAGATACGTAAGTACTTCAGGCACGGGACGATTTCTGTAGATAACCTAAACGTCACGCTATAAAAGTGAAATGAAGAAAGGCGAAAGCTGAGCATCTTATCGATCCGGTGTCCGATCCTGTGCTTGACTGCATTTGCTTCAGGGCGCGAACGCAACGGAGCGTATATGCCATCTGCTATGGGAGTGCCCTGCATTCATGTGGGCTCGCCAGAGTTACACGCGATCACAATACCATCCCTAGGCGGCTGGATGAATCCGCAGGTTGAAACTCTTGATGGTCTCTCGGCCCTCTACGCTCTAAAAACAGTTGCGCCCTTTAGAGCCTGTTTTTGTCCCACAACAATAATAGTAATCTGTCATAAGTGGTTTTCCTTGCTATAGCGCTGCGTGCACGGTGATTTCAGTTCGCGAACGGCTTGCGCGCTATCGGAGCGTCGTAGCATTCTTGACTGGAAAGTGGCGAGCGCCTAGTTTTCAAGAAATGATACGAAAGCAAGCCGTATGGCTATAAATAATGTGGCGGAAAAAGACTCCCCTATATGGCTTCAACTGTGTCTAAACTGTGTCTGCGAATTCGCAGAAGAATTTTGCATTCTCAGACTAAATTACCCGCCTTTTTCTTATTTTGTTCCTTTCCCTACTTATGTCTGGAACCATCTTGTTTTGCAAGAAACTGTTCAACATTTAATTGACTAATTATTGAATGTACCTCAGAAAGTACATCGACGTGACGAGGGAGAAGGGAAATAAACGAAAAAAAATGATCCACTGGAAATGTATAGAATATTAAAGAGTGCTTCAAAATATTTCAAATTGTACGACACATTACACGAAGAAACAAAGGAAAGAAAAACGCTGGCACACCAGTAGAAAACAAAACTTTGATTTGGGCGAGTTTGCACATGCTTAGCGAAGAAAACAGAGCGCAAAAAAGACGACGACGGAGCAGACATGGTACAGTTCTCGTCCAGTGTACCGTCACCTTCGTCCTCGTCTTATTGCGCTGTGTTTCTCCCGCTGACCAGTGGAAAACCTTCGCAGACGTAGACGCGGATGACATAAGATAAATCGCTTACAGGTCAGGAAATTCCGCAGAGGCTTCGAAGGACAAACAAACAGCGTCCTCACACAGGCTGCAGTTTGCAATTTCCAAAACAGCGCTCCAGTTTCCAATTTGCATGGAGACTGTTAAAACTAGAAAAAAAAATGATATTTCCCACTTTCAGCGGCGCCCGCTGATTCTGATTCAGATATTTTATACGCGTATATCATTGCAAGCATTGTGAGCTTACCACGCATTCTTCAAGAATATATCACCCGTGTTCTCGAGGGGTCCACTCGCTGCTGACACAGTGCACTCCGATGGATACGAAGCAAGATTATGCGAAGGGCATTATTAAAGACGATACTTCAACGGAGAAATTTTGGTCAGTCTTTCTGTTTGTCGGCACATCACACGATTCAGCCACTGGGCCAAAGTTGAACCACTTGTCCAAGGGCCAGCCATCTTGAACTGGTACGGCTGTTCATACTTGTGAACCTTGTCGATCAAAAAGTAAATATCACGCATATCTGAGGTGCAACATCACTAGGTAAGTATTAGGTGGTGTGTTCCTTTAATAGAAAATGCATACATATGTAATTCTAAAGACCCTAGTTTCTTAAGCTGCGCTGAAAATGCGACTGCGCTTAAACTTGCCTTCCTCCATGACCTCTGCACGAGCTCATTGTTGTGTTTCGGTTTCGGTTCTGTATTGCACTGTACGAATGCCATGGGGCGCCGCTCTGGCATTCCTGTTTTACGCAGGCGACGTGTAAATAAAAGAGTGTGTGGAGAGTACTCGTTGAGTGCGGACGTTTCTTCTGCTTCAGCGCTTCGCGCCAAACCGCGTGTGCGGGCTGGCTGGCGTCCCCGCCAGTCGCGTTGGTCACCGCCGGTCTTCGCCTGCTGCTGCGCCGGGACTACCAGCCCGCAACACAGCACTCATGTTTCCCGACGAATTGCCAGATGGCGTCCATATCTCACGCAGCGCCTCTTCTATCGTCTTTAGACGACATTTGCAGCGAAGCACGCAGATACGCGGCCAATTTTAAATGCGAAGCATTTCTTAGCGAACCTCTGGCACTTTGAGCGTTTCTATCTACGTATCTATCTATCTATCTATCTAGCCGCCTATGTCTGTGTGCTCTCATGATCGCCTCCTTAACCTAGTGTACACCAAAATTTGCGTGGGAGGGTAAGAAGATTTGACGAATATGATTGTCGGGTCATGATATGAATAATGTTAAAATCCTGTCGCGTACGTGGTCAAACCCTTTCCACTAGACACGTGTGGCACATACCCGTTGGCCACGGGCCGCGGTGTACGGGTATGCGCCACAGGTGATTGACAGTTCATGTCTACCCAGGAACGGCGAGAACAGGCATTGGTAACTTAAATGCGAGAGCGTTAAGAAAAAACAACATCGGCAGCGTTGACTTTACGAATGGAAAGAATCAAAATTAGGATCCCAGCAGGAATCGAACCCAAGCCTTCTGCGTGGCAATCAGGTATTCTACCACTCAGCCACGCCAGGTCTCTAAACTGCTTTGGAAAAACAGCCTACGCAGGCGTAATATCGGTGCAACGTCAATTGTGGTTGTGGTGCTTGCTATCTTTTTTTACAAGAAAGCGATGAGCACTACATGATACTCCTACGATGTGTACTCCTACGATAGAGGCGTCATATCAGATTAACGTCTGTGGTTCCAGTGTTGGCTCCGCTTTTATAGCAGTCTAATAAACATTACACTTTTATTCCTATGATTCAGCAATCTATAGTGAAGCATTGCTTGACTCCGGAGGAATACATTAACGAAAGTTACATATGATATCCACATCACCGCACCGTAAAGTGCACTTCGTCCTCCAGAATGACGCAGTGTCCTCTTCATTTATTACGAGGCGGGGCGACGGCCTCATGCTGACCGAGAATGACGCCAGAGTGATTGACAGCCGCTTGGTAGACTAGGCAAGGTAGGCCACATACGCCCAGGTAGTCTACGAATACGACAAGCGCCACCCACTGATGTTGGTCTACGTAGCACTATCCAGGTCTACCAGCCTCGACGGCCCATACCTAACCAACGCGAAGGGTGGCTTCAGGTTCCGACATGTCGCCGGCTCTATCAAGTTACAATTTATCGACGAAATGACCGAGGCATCCACGAATTACAAAAGGTCTTCTCTACCACATACTTCACTACACATGGACCCCTCGTCACCACGATCACGACCGGATCCTATAACAAGTCATGACCAGCTACTGGTGCTCACTGATCACGGTGATGATGACCTTGTTCAAGAACTGTCAAGAACTTCTTCCACACATGCACACGGGTTCGTGAAACGTGCGTGCGTTCTCCATCACAAGGGACAAGTATAAGCGCTACATATCAGCTTACCGCTTCTGGTGTTGGTTATACCCACGTTGCCGTTGGGAGCGTTACCCAAACATAAACAACTGGTTATATAACACATGTGCGGCTGTTCAACATATATGTGTGCGTATAAAATTTATACAAATCTTTAGCGTCATTTTGTGACTTGTCGCTGAATAAAAAAAATTACGCCACAGTCACCTTCCCGCCGCATGCTTCGCATAACATCGACTCCCACGGTACGTGGGATCTGCCGAATTTTTTATTCTTTCCTAACTGCAAGCGCATATATATATAGTGAGCACTGTAATAATTTATAGATTAGATGCGACAGCGTAACGAAGCACTGAATTCAGAAAAGTTATGAAATTGAACAATTATGGACAACAACGTAGGTATAACAAGAACAAAAAAGTGACGTATATTTTCTAAGATGAGTTGTCTAAATTGCTTACCGGGTATATACTTTAATCTTGGTCGGCCGCAAACTTATCCATTTTCATAATCGCAACTTGCAGCTTCCGGTTAGGCGCTGTTTCGAGTCGACTTCCTTGGCCGAATCCACAGTTCATACAGTGGGCCTCTTCATTTACCGGTGATATTTTGCGCCTAGATGCCTCGAGTGCTACTTTGTCCGCACATGTGCGCAAGATTGCGTAAGAAAGGCAACGCCTGGTTATCTTCCTTCTATTTTTGACCTTACTCTGCATTCGTATAGTGCAGATAGCGGTCTGTAGTAAAGGCCTACATTAGAAGAGCGAGGAAGAACTATCTTCTGTCACGGGTGAAGAAACGTAAACAGAGCACACGTGCCAGTTCTGTGCGCTGTGCAGTGTACAATGTAGGCTCGGTATGCTCGTATCAGGCAGCAGACCTAATGCATCATAGCGTTGGTTTTTTTTTTGTTGACAAAACTGACGGTTTAAATAGCAGCTTCTAAAGGAGCAAAGCGATGCAGTGATGCAACAATTGGCTCGGATCGATTATTGCTGAACAGAAAACTGTACACTGATCCGGTGGCACAGGCTGGTGGCCGATCACCACTTGCCGCTGAAATACGCCATACGCTAGACAGTGCAAATAATCATACTGCAAGCACGTATGCATCGAGCAGGGATCGCATATCTGTCCAGCACAATTCGAAGGTTCCGATCGTAATCGCTTTAGAGCAAAGAGAATGATCGTCTCGCTACTACCATGCAGCCACACACTAGACGTTTTTGAACACGCATATTTTTGCAACTTTTTACAGCAAGCAGCCATGAAGCCATTGACCTGCGCAGGTGTGATTTTCGCGAAGTGCAGTAACTGGGCGGACACGTGGTTTTGCAGCGTGGATTTATCTTGACTCGTGAATGGAGCAAACGTTAGCGTGCACTTCATCATATCGTTCAAAAAACTTAATAATAATAATAATAATATCTGGGGTCCGCATTTTCGCCTCCATCGAAAATGCGGTCGCCACGGCCGGGATTCGATTCTGCGACCTTCGGGTCAGCAGCCGAGCGCCATAACCACTAGACCACCGTGGCGGGGCTGTTCAAAGAACTTCGAGCACGGGAACAAGGACGCTGGACGAAGTGGACCCGCACACCACATATATACCTCGTTCGTCGTCACTTCTCCCACGCTGTAATTTCTTTGAACAATTTCATGTACCAACTAGCCCAATAATCCATCTTTTTGCACTTAACCATCTCCCGTGCATATATTTTCGGCGTTCTTAAGTTAAACTCTGTGCTTAGTCCCGTGGGATATCCTCTTTCCATGGTGCGTGTACTTGTGTACTGGTTCCAGTGACGCAATAATATCAGCTCGATCAGGTTAGTGTGCTTTCATTAGGACAACTGCGAACGATCTCGAATCTTGCACGAAATAAACTTGAATAACTATTATTGTGGCTAGCGAACTTTCGTTTCAGTTATTTTGATCCGCACCTGAGACCAGTCTTAATACACACTTATGAAAGTGAGACTGCTTTTATTGCAGTGGCACAGTAGCGCGCTCGCTATCCCGTGCAATATTGGTTTTACAGTCTCGAAGGTAACGGTGTTAAGAGTGCATTAATAGTGCATTAAGAGTGCATTAAGAGTGCAACATTAAGAGTGCAAGAAAATTTGGCTGGGGTCTGTTTTTCCAAAATACCACAGGGGCCACCTACAGGGCTCACTTGATCTGTATGAGATGTAGGCCTACATGAAAGCAGATCCTGCAAATTCATGTTTTAAAGGGACACTAAAGAGAAACAATGAATCGGCCTAGATCGATAAATTATTCTCTGAGAACTCTAATGTCGTTAATTTCTCCATCATAAGGCCCGATCAGCGAAATCTCTGCAGGACTATCAATAGAGTTGTTACCAGCCAAATAGGTTTAATAATAGAGGTGAAAATCAAATTCACAGTTTCATTATTAAATTTCGCGCCGAAATCTACCCGCGTGACCCCACGGATTTCAAAGTGTATTTATCGTATTTTGTCGCCATTGGCTAAACAAAATTACCCTAAACTTCGTCTGTTAAGTCTATGGCCCCCACAGAGGACAATGAACTTCATGTTTACCGATTATTTTGGTCCGCCGCGGTGGTACAGCGGTTACAGGTGCTCGGCTGCTGACCCGAAGGACGCGGGTTCGATCCCGGCCACGGCGGTCGCATTTCGATGGAGGCGAAATGGTAGAGGCCCGTGTACTTAGTTTTAGGTGCACGTTAAAGAACACCAGATGGTCGAAATTTCCGGAGCCCTCCCCTACGGCCTCTCTCATAATCATGTCGTGGTTTTGGCACGTAAAACCCCAGATATTGTTATGTTTACCGATTAGGAACTACGTAGTCCCTAGTAGGCGCCCTCAAAACATGTGACGTCACGGCAAATGGTGCGGGAACTTCAAGGTGGCGTCGCCACCCACATTTTGTTTTTGTGCGTTTTCTCGCTTACTCAGCGTCTTGTCGCAGCAAGCGTGGTGTTTTTGGTATCGTGAAAGATCACTTCACTAATATGACACAAATCGTTTTGCTCTTTAGTGTCCCTTTAACAAATCGTGAAGCGCACAGGCATACAAGCAAAACGAGTAGCAAAGCAGATAGAACAGCCCTGTCTATCTGTCGGTGTGCCAATGCGCTTCAAGATCCGTTAAAATATGAAGCTTAACTGGTCCGTCTCGCCATCCTGTTGCTTACAACTTCGCCTTTACAACAATTTATTTTAAATTCAGAGGCTGTACAGTCAGCGTCAGAAGTTTCGGGACCACGAGACACAAGAAAATGCTGAATATCCCCGCTGCTTCGGCAGGCAGCCGTGAATTTAGATTTCTAGCCTGTTCTAAAACGCACTAGCATGTGCTGTGCAGTTCAACCGAATACAGTTACAAATTGCTGGGAAATTAAAAGCTTTCTCAGAGCGAGCGGTCTTTGAACTTTTGATGCCGTCTGCGAGGGCCAAAACCACCGTGTTTTTATGAAGTACACTGCAATGGGCACTCATAAATTAATTTGAACCGCTTGCGGTTCTTTAACGCGCTCCTAAATCTAGATACACTGTAGTTCCTGCATTCCCTCTCCGCCGAAATGTAGCCGTCGTGGCCGGAAATTGAACTCGTAGCTTCATGATAAGCAGCGCAATGCAATAGCCGCTAAGCCACCTCGGAGGCACTATTTTCGTTGATTGGTACAAATTCAAGCACGGAAAAACGTAATTATGTTACCCTTGCTACTAATGACTCTTGCTTCCGCGCGGACGATTCGCGTTTCGCTAAACTTTCAAGACCGCGGGTTACTTGCGGGACGCCAATAAGTTGCTTGTAGCAAGGCCCCTCACGCAACGATTAAGTATTTCCGCGTCCGTTGTTTTAATGGCCACTTTACGCCGAGACGAAACAAGCCTTTCAATCCTCGACTCGAATATAAATTTTTGCAAGATAGAAAGAGATGGGGAGAGAAGTACAGGGTGGCGGCACTCATAAACTTCACGGGTCGTCCCGCTTCAACAACGCGTACAGCGCAAACGCTGGGGCGCGGGACGACACAAGACAAAAGGGGTGCGTCGCTCGTGGAGAGCACTTGTCGTGGCCGGGGCTAATTAAGGGACTCCGCGGCCCCCCGGCTAATCAGGATTTCAGCTGGCGTCGTTGCAGAAAGCGGGACTGGTACGATGGGGAGAGCGCCGGTTCTCGCGAATGTGCAACGCCGTGACATACCACAAAGAGAGAGCGGCAGCCGAGGAAGTCTACTTGGCGTTACACGGCGGGCAGCATCACCCCCCCCCTCTTTTAGAAGACATCCTAGGCATGGTCCAATTAGGCTTCGGCGGTGCGCCTGTCCAAATAGACGCACGAATGCGAAGTCCACTTGAAGTTCAAAGTACGACGAGATAACGAGGAAATACAATGAAGCATTGGAAAAAGAACGTGCTTTGCGGAAGCGTATCCAGCTCAAGCTCAGCTATATAGCGCGAGAAGCTCTTTCGAATAATTTCTTTCTCTCGCTCTCGCTCAATCACACTTCCGAAAAGAGAGAAAGAGAGAAACCAACACACTATTAACCTTCACGAAGAGAGATGGCGGGATTTGAGATTTGTAGTCATTTTCACGCTAGAACCAGCACAAGCAAACAGAGACAAAAGGAAGCATACACGGGCACAGGGCACATACTTCCTTTAGGATAATCACGTTTGTTTAAGAAAACATAGGCCCTAGAAAACCAAGGCAAAACCCCTTGACATTCAGAGGTTAAGCTCTAATGACGCAATTAAAGGTAAACGCTATCATGCTTGACGCCAGTGGTGCAGTTCTTTCTCTTGATTGTGTGAGATAGAGAGGTGGAGAGAAAGAGAATAATACTCTAATCTAGCTGGAAAAGGCTACGCAGTGGGACATGCATGGGTCGCCCCGTAATTTCTTCTTCTGGTACAGCGTCCACGTGGAGACAGCCATCACGCAGGCACTGGCATACAGTGGCGAGCTGGTCTTGCATGACCGGACTGGTCAACTAATTTATGCTGTGGCCCACTGATTCAATGTGGGACTTTTTCGTGTGGGCACTGCCGTGTTACGTTGGCATTCTCGCGAGTTGGGGTGTAATGCAGTGTTGCGCCCGCATTGTGGACATCTATCCTTGTGCACGTTATATAGAATGAATTTCGCTAAGCGTATTCAGGCACGGAGAGGCATCTGTGCGCAACTGACGCTAGCGCATCAACTTCATTGCGCTGAGTCTCGGGTGAGGAGGAACATATAGTCTCCTGTTGCCCCTGATGTGCCCCAGTATGCCACCGCACATTGGTATACTGTCCCCGGTAGCCATGCCTCCGCGATACGTCAGTGAGGGTGGCCACGAGCAATGTCATAGACCGTATGGTTACCAGTGATCCCCTCAAGTTCTGATTCTCATATTACCCAATGCTTGACACTGGGGCTGGCATCCCCATTGATTATTAAGCCGAACGCCCGTATTGCCTATTTTTTTTCATTTGGATAATTCGTGCAGACTTGCTGCGAGTCGGCGATTACAGTCAAACATGCTTCCCGCGCGTTGCCGATGGCGACATCACAAGAGACAGCGACCTATTCCTCATCCAGAGGTTTGCTGCCTCTTACGGCTATGCTGGCAATTTTGCAGCCCGCGGAATTCATGGTCGCAGCCATAGCCATCGATTTTTTATGAAGAACAACCGATGCTTCATTTGTGGATGTGCCATCCGCCATTCCTATATTATTGTGATCACAATCATCGTTAGTGTTCTTAATCTCCTCTGCAGGGCGAAGGCCTCTGCGAACACATATATCATCATATTCGTTCTAATCTTATTTTATGTCCATTGCCGGACCAAGGCCTCTCCTAACAATCTCTAAGTACCCCTGTCTTGAATTAGCTGATTCCATTTTATGTATGATTACCTTCGCCTTTTATCACACCTGTCTAATTTTCTACCGTCTACTGCAGCGCTTCACAAGCACTGGTACCCATTCTATAACTAATACCAGTAGTTATAGGTACTACGTACTTAAATGGCTCCACGCCCCCATCGAGATATGGGCAACCTCTATTTGCTCTCTGATTCACGCTGCTGTCTTCCGGTTTTTTTAGAGGGCCCCTGAGCCATCCAGAGGTCGAAATTGAGTTGTGGTGTTGCGGTTGTGCACGAGTCTTCAGCAAACACGTAGCCGCCAGAAATTTTCAAAACGATGTTATAGCAGCGGAGTTACACGCGTTTGATGAGCAAGAAGCAGCCCTCACTTGCTTCGTTCTTTCCTACACTCCGTTCATCCGCTCGTCTCTCCTCCTGACCGAGTGCTCCTCCTCGCACGGAGAGGAGGAAGAGCGTTTACTTGAAAAGGTAAAAAAAATTATCGGAGGCGGTTTAGGGGCCCTTTAAGGTTACGCCTAGCATTGTTTGCTCAGTCCTTCGCTGCGCAGTTTTCAACTTCTTTTCGCGTTTCCTTGTTAACCTTCACGTTTCTGCCAACTTAGTTAATACTGATAGAATGCAATGATTATTTGTTTGCGTGTAGATTAAAGATGTTTTATCATGAAAAGAAGTGGCTGTCGCAATATTTGCAAAGCACACTAAGTTAAGCAAGACATTTGGGAGGCCGCGCCTTCTTTTCGTGTATTCTTTCTTTTCTTTCAGTTTATTTGCTGTATTTCACACGTTAATATGAACCTCTGAGAAATTTCAGTTTGTTGTTGCTTTCGTGCCTGATGTACAATGTTCAGAGGAGTCTTCAACACGTTTCAAAGCATTAAAATGAATGTTTGGGGCCTGTGAACACGGCAACTATGAACGGTTTAACCAATCATTTTAGGGCATCTTAAAGGGGACCAGTCTGTGGTTCTTCATACTTGCTTATGCGCAAGCACGTTACGGGAAAAAAAAGTTAAGACAGAAAGTAAGTACAGACCAGTGGTGACTTTTGGGCATGTGCAGGTGTCAATAATAAATTATCGCTCGCGGAAAAAAGAACGAACCTAAATGTATCAGGCCTCCTCAGGCACGTAGCCAGAATTTTTTTTCGGGGGGGGGGGGCAAGGCCTAATTGTTCGAAAGTATTTCCATGGCAAAAATAAAACAAATGTTGCCCGGGAATATAGAAGGCCGGACGAATTTCGGGGGGGGGGGGGCCCTTGCCTACGTGCCTGGGCCTCCTAAAAGTGTTATGTTCGAGCCAAGCATACTGAGTGGGTATGTTTATTAAGGGAGGTAGGTGTGACACTTGAACTACGTCTTACTTTTCATGAAATGAGAAGGTACATTTATCAACTGGAAGACAGAGATTCTTGAGGCATACACAGAACCGTTCACATGGATCTTCTGCGTAAGGAAAAATATTCTTATAACATTCTATTCTAGCGAAGAGAAGAAAAGGAGAATCCTTTTGAATTTACAAGCAAGCGTACTCATAATTTACGCGTGAGGTGATCGCGAGAAATTTTGATATAACGGATCTTGATTTAGGCTTTGAAAGAAGATCAATATCTGAAAGCTATCGCAATCAATGCTAAATTGAGGGCTAGCCATTCTACAGAAGGCCATGACATCATACCTAAGATTCACATAACGTTAGCGGAGCGTGATCGCGTAGGCGTGGCTCACAAGAAAAAACAATATCTCGTCCCAGCGTGCGTGGTGCATTCGAGAAATCTGCGTTCCAATCTGGCACAGTAATCACACGCTGATGTGCAACGTGCACTTGCACCTACTAGTACCACCGGTGCATACGACGGTGCGAAGGCGCTTAGGAGAACACATTTGCTGGTCCCGACGACAAACCTTAATAATGTACGTGTGTGTCCAATCCCTTATCTCCTGTGTGTATTATTTCATTTATCACTGCAGCCAGCTGCAGTACTCTTTACTAAAAAGACGTGCCGCCAGAGGCCAACCCTCTAGTTTTCATTAAGAAAGAACTCTCGCTC
The DNA here is from genome assembly GCF_013339695.2 of Rhipicephalus sanguineus. Lineage (NCBI taxonomy): Eukaryota > Metazoa > Arthropoda > Arachnida > Ixodida > Ixodidae > Rhipicephalus > Rhipicephalus sanguineus. The sequence continues at coordinate 85,380,694 of NC_051176.1, read as the reverse complement.
CCTAACACAAAGGAAGCAGATGCACGCACCACGCGAGTGCTCGAGTACCTACCACATTTAATGAGCGGTCGGGTAGTTTTTCTTCTTTCGTCGAGAGGGATCAGGAACGCCCAGGCTTACAGGTTCGAGGCAGTAGTTAAAGGCGGGCCTGTTCCCCTGCACGCATCTAAGTTCTGACGAAATCTGCAACGCCGGGCACTCGGCTCTAGCGGGAAACGGAGGCGTCGCCGTTCATTAGCAACGCGGTGACGGTCGATGCGGCGTCGCTGCCTCTGGGGAGAAGTTGTCGCCGTGGGGGGTATTCGATGCCCGCTGTGACGCCTCAGCGGCTGACAGCACTGTCCACACAGTGTCGCGTTCGTCATGCGAGCCGGAGCTTCCGCCGCCTTTGTCTCCCTGTACTCTCGAGGAAAGGCGGCAGCGCTTGGCTCGTTTTGCATTGCTTGCTGCTTTGGTCGAGCCATTGCAGATACGAAGACTTCGCTGTCATTGGTTGCTTTGTTTGTGAACGGACCAGCGTGAAGGACAATCGAATAAAATCTCGGTGGTACCCAATAAGGAGACCCGGGGTAAAATTGGGGGAGAGGGGAGGATGGGAGTAAAGGGCAGGTTGAGTGAGCCTCTGCACAAGGTGTGTTGGTTCGCACAGCACGTAGCCGAAGAGAGAATACATATACATGCTATACACGACGACACAGCCGCCGCTCTTCTTCGCAAGAAGTGGAGAGTCTCTGAAAATTTCGCTAGCACAATAATTTACGTTGAAATCTTGCAAACTACGTTAAAAGCTTGTGTCCTTCACACTCGCTGTTTTATTTGCTGGTGTGCCAGAAGAGTACTCATTTCCGAAATATATAATAAAAAAATTGCGGGCAGCTTTCACCAAGTCGCGCAAAGCTTGGCACAGCGAAGCACGGGCTCGTCGCCGGTCGTACTCCCTGTCGACCGACACGTCTAGTTTCGAGATGTGCGGCTTCCTCCTCAGGAGTAGGCAGCCAGGCTATCCATTATAGAGCGGAGGTTGCGCGCAATGTCCCCGTCGGTGGGTGCGGCTTAGCTTCTGCGCATGCGCCGCATGGCTAGGTGGTGCGGTATCTGGTCGCCAGACAACGCGATGCTTGCTTCCTCTTTCTTTCTAGGTTTTTTAAAGACGATGGCCTTTCTTAGGATACTTAAATGCAGAAATTTTGGTCTGTCTGTCTGTCGCACGATTCAGCCACCTGGCCAAAGTTTAAGCACTTGCTCAACAACCAGTCATCTTGAACTGGTAGCTGCGTTCATACTTGTGAACATTATCGATCAAAAAGCAAATATCACGCATATCTGAGACGCCACATCAATAATAATAATAATATCTGGGGTTTAACGTCCCAAAACCACGATATGATTATGAGAGACGCCGTAGTGGAGGGCTCCGGAAATTTCGACCGCCTGGGGTTCTTTAACGTGCACCTAAAGCTAAGTACACGGGCCTCAGACATTTTCGCCTCCATCGGAAATGCAGCCGCCGCGGGCGGGATTCGATCCCGCGACCTTCGGGTCAGCAGTCGAGCGCCATAACCACTAGACCACCGTGGCGGGGCGAGACGCCACATCAATACGTAAGTATTAGGTGGTGCGTTCCTTTACTAGAAAATACATAGATACGTAATTCTAAAGATCCTAGTGCGTCTTAGGCTGCGCTGAAAATGCTACTGTTTCTTAGGCTGCGCTTAAACGGCGCAGAAACGACCGGCAGAAAGAAAAACGGCCGCCAGAAGACTATCGTCTTTCGACGACATTTGCAGCGTAGCACACAGATACGCGGCCATTTTTTTTTTCTTTGCATACTTCTTTCTCTCTTTCGTGGATGTTCTCTCTGTCTCTCTTTGTTTCTGCAATTCTTTCTTTCTCATTCTTTCTGCGCTACGCTTCATCTCTCCCCTCCTCCTCACTATCACATCTATCCTCCTCACACCAACTTCCCTTCCCCACCCCCTTGCTATACTATACTATGCAAGGCTATGTTATGCTCTGCTAGCGTGCCTGGAGAGCCGAGATAGAAAAAAAAAGCCTGGAGAGCCGAGTAGTTAGGACGCTAGCCTTAGTATCGAGGATACGGGGGTTCGAATATCGCCTCGTAAACAATTTTTTTCGGCAAGAATTTTTCTCATTCTCTTTCTTTATATCTTTTTTTTTCCACCTCTCTGTTTTTTCGTTTGTTTGTTTGTTTCTTCCTTTGTTGGTTTCTTTCTTTATTTCTTTATTTCTTTCCTTCTTTCGTTCTTTCTTTCTTTCTCTCTTTCTTTCTCTCTCTCTCTCTCTTCCTCCTTGTACTCGTTCTCAGGGTGTTACAGGCCACGCCGTAGCGATGAGTAGTGGGATCTGCCCAAATTCTGTGCACACATCCGTTCATGATGATGATAGTTTTCGGGCACGGCCCCGCCACGCTGCTCTAGTGGTCATGGCGCTCGACTGCTGACCCGAAGGTCGCGGGATCGAATCCCGGCCGCGGCGGCTGCATTTTCGATGAAGGCGAAAATGTTTGAGGCTCGTGTACTTAGATTTAGGTGCACGGTAAAGAACCCCAGCTGGTCGAAAATTCCGGAGCCCTCCACTAAGGCGTCTCTCATAACCATATCGTGGTTTTGGGACGTTAAACCCAACATATTATTATTATGTTTATTATTTTCGGGCACGGTCACACACTTTACGCCGAGCTAGAACAGCTTCGCTGGTAAAACAAAGCCACTTTCGCGTGTACCTGCCACGGTTGCACAGCGGCTGCAGGATTGCGCCGCTGAGCTTTCGATCTCCAGTCATAGATCACAGCCACAGCAACCGCATTTCAATTCGGGTGAGGAAATTTATGTACTCGCTGATTTATGTGTACGTTTGAAAATTTAGTAAGGCGCAATTTAATCCGGAGTCCCCACAATACAGCGTGCCTCATAATCAGTCATTGCTTTGCACACGTTTCCGACGTAACTGTCCTATATAGATAGAGCCAATCAACGAGCCCTCCAACGTAGCGCTGCCGTGTTCTTCTCTGCGTTGTTTTCTCTGTGGTGTTATTTGTTGCCCGTCATTCGTGGCCGTGTCGTCGTGCGTGTTATCACCGTACTATGACTACCACTTCTAGTTAAACTGTAACTCTTCACAGTGAGGGGCCCTCTACGATGTCTCGAACCTCTATTTATAAACTAGCTCACATCGACAATACCAAAGGTACAGTGGAAGTGAGTTTGACGTATTTCGTGTAATAATGTATATAGCATGGTGATGAAAAAAAGTGCTAGGAAACAGCGGTAACAAACTAAATTGCAGAAAAAAACATGGAAAGCCTGAAATCTTACGCATGGAGAAAGATCAAGGAAAGGTACGGAAACAATACAGGACGAACGAATCTGCACGAATGAAAGAAAATACTAAACACTATAATGAATTCATTTGTGGAAGCATTCTCAGACGATCACAGAACATAGTGAAGTTCGTGGCGATAGTAACGGTAGTTGAGGACGCTACACTTAAAGGGCCCCTAAACCACCCAGAGGTCGAAACTTAGTAGTGGTGCTGTAGTTGTGCACGAGTCTTCAAGAAGCACGCAGCGGCGAGGATTTTTTGAAACGGTGTCGTAGTAGCAGAGTTACACGCGTTTTATGATTCAAAATCGAACCCCGCTCGCTGCTTTCTTTCCTTCGCTAAGCTCCGTTCATCTCTCCTCCTGGCCGAATGCTCGTCCTCGCCATGCGAGGAGAAATGGCGGCGAGCGCATGTACCTGCGAGCAGACAAACAGGTTCTTTTGTTGATTACATGACTACACGCGAATGTGGTACGTCACGGCCAACGCTGAGGATTACCGCAATGCCAGGAAGGAGAGGGGATTGTTTCTTGGAATTTGTGGCGCGCCCGCGGCTCGTGGCGCTACCGCGTTTGGCATTGTTCATCGCGACGGCATTCTGAACGCCATGTGCGCGTTCGCTTTAAATTTTAAAATATTATCGGAGGTGGTTCAGGAGCCCTTTAAGGGTGACCTTAGAGCTGTGCTTGGAAGAGCACCTTATGAATAACTCCTTCAAAGGCTGTGCGAACGACTTACCTTCACATGCCGCCGAAATCTGAGCTTAACTACCGATGAGTTAAAGCGGCCCTGGTTTGTACAATCAGCTTTTAATTCCTACGAATTTTAGGGCCATCTGGATAGCCACATTACAATAGTATTGTATTTGTAACTCAGTGCGGAGCGCTACACTTGGTCTCAGAAACACGGTAATGTGTGCGGCACAAACGGGGATTTTGTAGTTAACGCCGTATGCAAGTAACATTGGTACTGTCTCGACGCTTCCTAAGTTCTGTAGCTACCGGTTGTTAGCTGTTCCTGTTATCCACGTCTTGATGAAAGCGCTTACACTGTTACGAGAAAGTTGTACCATGTAAGCATCTTCAAAGTTTCTTCGTAAGGCGTACTTATAAATCCTAACTAGTAAGGCGTATTTGTAAAGAGGAGTCATGAGATATTGCAATACTGCTATAATTAAACAAAAGTCTATAACCAGTAAGCACTGCCTTGTATATTGTAGAACATTGCCCACAGAGTCCAACCGCCATGAGTTCGCGGGCCAGCGTCCCCTGACGCTTACATGTACATTGCAAATGTGGAGTGAGAGCCAAAGTATTTCTCGGCAAACAATCGCGCCTTACTGCGCGGTGATATTCTGAACTGACTGTAGGCACCTTCCAGTATACGTTTCTTTTATTCTTACAGTTTCGGTGCTAGCGGCTAGTCTTTGTCCCCTGTTAAAATTGGTTTATGGAGTTTAACACCACAAAGTGGCTCAGGCTATGAGCCTTCGCAGTGAAGGGCTCCGGAAAGTTTAAACCACTTGGGGTTCCTTACCGTGCACTGACTTCGCACAGAACACGGGCCTCTACACTTTTAAGGAGCCCTGCAACACTTTTTCAGCGTGGTCAGAAAACGCTGCCGATCGGTAGTCGAGGCTCCTGAGAACACGCGAACCAAACATTATAGCGCAGCACGCAGCCTGGAATTTACAATTAATCCTTGAAGTCGGCTAGAAATCGTTCCCTCTTCTCGACAAATGATGCCCTAAACCAAATGACCGCGCCATAAACCCAATGTCCAGGGCCATTGGCTGATTTGAGCATCGTGAGCCGCATATTTATCGCTGCCGCCGCGGTATGCCGCCTCGTGTCTGCGCGCGTTCGCGATCCCACTCAGAGTAAGCCGCGTGTTGGAAGAAAGAAAGAAAAGAAAATAACATGCTCAAGGTCCATGACGCGCGCTCACGAATGGACACATCCTTCTTGCTCCTTGTCATCCCCCCTTCCCCTGCGTAGCTTTCAGCGCGCTCGCTGCTACGAAAGGAGAGAGGAAGCGTGCGACAAGTCCCCTGTAACTCCGCTCGTACATGACGGATTCCAAAAAAAATTGTGGCAGTGGATTCCTGAGGCAATTAGCTCTTTTAATGAAGCCATCCGATGGTTACATGGAGAAGTGTTCGGAGGGCCACGTAAAAAAAAAAAAAAACAGGTAGGCATATTCCCTAACTAAGTGCCAACTGTTTACTAGTCACAAAAAGCACTAAAAATTTAGTAAGTCAACGTAGTGAAATGCCAGCTAGACAAACTCATTACCTCGTTGGCCGAGTGAATAGTACCAACTCAAGTTGCTTCTTTCTTACCAAGTTCTTAGCGCACTGCCACCTTATCCCGGGATCGAACTCGCGTCTTTGCGATCAGCAGCGGCGCACCACAACCACTAAGCGACCACCGCAGCACGCTTCCTGTTGTGCGCATGTGCACAAGTGCATTGCATTTATAGAAAAAAAAATGGCCAACAAACTAGCCCACCAGTGAAATTCCATTATATCTTCAGCATCCTTAGAGCAGCACATGACGGGCAAGCCGTTTCGATGCCCGGCGCTGTCTTGATGGTTATTAACTAATTTATTTATTTATTTATTTATTTATTTATTTACTTACTTTTGTTTTGCGAGAACAACCAGGATCGTGCACACATTCTGTCAATCGATACCCCGAACCTCTTTATTCGACCCGCTTAATCTTAACAGGCGAGGAGACTGGATTGGTCTTCCCCGTGAAGCCAAAGCCGTCCGTTATCACTGGCTGCACGGTCTCTCTCACGCCTTGCAGGCAACAAAAAACAAAACAAAAAGAACTGGCTGCGATTTTTGCTTCCTATCGCTCTGGGACCAGCTGCACGCCTTCGCGGTGCCCTTATCATCAGTCCTCGAGACTTTAATTTTCTCCTGGACGGAGACTCATTGTTTTGACGCCGGAGTGCCCCCGAAAGGAATTGGAAAAGAGTGTTTTCCTCGCAGGTGCAATCATGAGAAGCCAGGCGGCAGCGGAAAAGGAAGCATGCACAGCCGTTCTACATGTAAGACCCTTCACAAGCGAAGGGTGCGCACAGCCGCCGCAGTGAAGCACAGTAGCGGGAGTTCGAACGAAGTACTTCTTATCAAGGCCATTGAGATCCTCTGAACCATGCACTGGGCCGATGAGCGGCAACTATGGGTGTGGATGGTACCTAGAGCAAGAAGGTAAAGGAATAGTGTAAGCGATAGGCGATATGACAGATATTGCGCTCAGTAAGCTAAGCAAGGAAAGAAATGAAGACAAACCAGCCCGCCTGACCAACATGGTAAATACAACTGCATATTGCTATTCCCTGCGACGATGGCTAAGCGGAATAATTTTATCAGGGACCCGGACGCTTTTGTTTTTTTTTGTTTCTAATAAATTAGCTCTACCAATAGACCTTACATTCGTACTGCTTCAGTGAGTTAATTAAACAACAAAATAGAAATTTTAGTTCATACAGACACGTACTTCCTCGACACGATCGATGTCGAAGAGCACTTGAAGCTCAATAGCACACAGACGGAAGATTACAGTAAAGCAGGCAGGACCCTTTTCGTATGTCTGCTGGTGCACTTCAGTAACTGTTCAACACAAGCAATGTAAAATATCACCCACACTCTACACTCTAAGAAAAAGTCGAGTATTTGGGGAGTATTTCTGCCACACAAGAATCATCGTCATCCGGCTTGCTGGCGTTTCCTTTCTTGAAAACCCGGCTCTCGTCACTTTCCTATCAAGAACGCTATGTCACGCTGATAACGCGCGCGCCGTTCGTGACCAGGAAGTGCCGGGACCGCGGTGATAACGCGTGGAAAGTACGTGCGGTGGATGACGATTATCGCTGTGTAGCAGAGATACTCCACAAACACTCGACTTTTTCGTAGAGTGTAAGTCAAAAGGGTGTTAAAAGGGTGTGTGGTTCGCCCTTTAGGACGAACAGTTATCTTTCGCGTAGGCCCCACGCGTGCCGGATTGATAGGTTCACCTATTGCATGGGCATGCGTAGATGAGTTTTCGTGCCTTCTTTCTTTTCCGCCGTTGCGCATCTATTCAGTTGTTAGTCGGCGTTTGTGGTGTACTTCTTTCTTGTGTCCGTGTTTGCACGCCCTGTGTTTTTTAGAATGAACATATCTCTGAACACGCCCTGCATCTCCCGCGTGGTTGATCCCTTTGCAGACTATCTTGTTTCAACCGCGTCCTTCAGCGGTTACTGTGTATCGGTTATGCAAACTTTGAGGGCTTGAAATACCAGCAAGCCGAGCCGACGGCGCGTGCGTTCACCTCCGAGGCACGAACTCCATTCATCAGGGGTTATCTCAATCATATTAAAAAGCGGAGATGTATATGTAGCTCGTGAGTTATTCTGCCTAAATTCACTATAACCACTTCTCCTTTTCTATCGACAACTGATATTGGGCTGCTTTCCAGATATTTTTTTGATGCCATTGCAAGCAAGCACTCGCTTGTTTATGACAATGTTTTGCGTTATAAATTTAATTGTTTTATTTATAAAGTGTCAAAAGTGTATAAAGTGTCAAAAAGGTGGTCCTCTGCGCTTTGCGATATTTAGTTTATATATGTGCATATAAATACACACACAAATACGGACAGCAAGGTCACACCTCCCGATCCCGCCCTATTAACAACGTCCGTGCAACACCCCTGACGACGACCGTTATTTTTACGCGGTCCATTTGCATGAAACTTCTGATGTATTTGAGCGCTCATAATGTCGAAAACATGGCTGATCCCTCTGTCATAGGAATCGGTATAACACGAAGGTGAAACGTATCTTCACAGACGTAGTTGAGCGTTTGTTGTGCATTCGTTCACCCCAAGCGCGAAGCAATGAATGCTACAGCATCAAATTATAATGTTACGCGAAGAACGGCAAGCCGCTCGAAACTTGCAATGCGCTGCTCAAGCAGAAAGGACGCGCGGAACGAACATACACAGGATGAGCGCGAAGTGTCACAGTTGTAACTTATTTCTGTGTGAGCAGCGCGCTCCTTTCGCAAAAGCGGCCGCTGCAGTGAGCGAGGTGATGACCTTCGTGCTCTCAACGGAAACTTGCAGGCAGAGCGCAAGACGTACGAACCACCGAGATCACGAGATAAGCGCCCGCCCGAGCGGCCACGCCCTGTCGAGGCGCGCGCTAATCCGCGTGGTGGACGACTTTTAAAGCGCGCTCTTCTAAAGTCACTTTACGCTCTTCGAGCCCTTCGCGCCATCTCGCTAGTAATAACGAAAACACGCTGTACCGCCGATCTCTGAGTACCGCCACCGGCGAATGGTGTACATAAATAGCTCGCCGTTAGCATAGCACAGAACATGCCGTCTGTGGCGGAGTCGTTTCGCGTTGCGCGCCAGTGATCGAGAGGTCGTAAGTCCGACTACCTGTGACGGAACTTTTTCTTATAGTTTTTCCTTTGCCATATGTTGGTCTTTATATTTTACAACGTCATATATGTGACGGAAATGCGTCAGTGGAGCCGTGGTGGACCCAGGCATAAAACACTTTCGTGTTAAAAGTCACATCTACACACCGCATTTGTAAAAAGACGCACCTAGTGCGTAAAGAGATTCACCTATAGCGCGTGCAGGCACACCGCGCAGATCAATCGATGTCAAATTACTCGTCAAGTTGTTCCTTCTTTGCCGCTTTTTACCACCAGAAAGCGAGCACTCCGCACAGTACACACTTGAAAGGCAGGCAGACACGACGCACTAAGTACCTGCTAAACCAATGGCTCCAACGGCTCTAACGTAATTTTCCCGCCTTTCAAGGCTTTCGCATGAAAAAAGTAAAAAAAAAGAGAGCGAGAGAGAGAGAGAGAGAGAGAAAGGCAGCCCAAGTCACAGCAGCAAATCAGAAGCGAGTAACGGCCACATCGCACGGAACCCCTGGGGGTACGTATCAGGACATATATACGCGTGAAGAGAAGTGCGATCGGCGGCAAGGTCTTTGCCTATGCGTGAGTTTTCCGGTTTTCACGCATGAAATCTTGCGTCACGCGTAAATGAAAGCGTATGTGGGTTCTCTCGACCCGGGTCACACTTGGGTGGGGGAAAACAACGCGTATTTTGAGCCACGTGGTGCTCAAAACCAATTTTACGACGCCGAGGAGCCCTTTTAACGCTTACTACGCGTGAAAATACTTAGAGTGTAACGGTGCCAAGCCTGAAGGGAGTGCGGAGCTGGGCGGCCTTCTCTGTTCCTCTCTATTTTTTCATTTCTTTATTCCTCTCTTTCTTTCTTTTTCTGTCATCTCTCCGTTTATTCTGTCTCTTTTGTCATTGTTTATTTCTATTTTTTCTTTTTCTCTCTATGTATTTATTTGTCTTTCTCGCTCTTTCTATCTTTCGCCTTCTTGCCCTTCTTTATTTCTCTCTCTCTATTTATCAATTACTTTTTCATTCTCTTTCCTTATATCTGTCTATCTTACTTTCTCTTTCCATCTTTCTTCCCTTTCTTTCTCTTTATTTCTCTCTTTTTCTTTCTCTCTATGCTATGCTTTACTCTCTCCCCTCATCCTTTCTCTCCTCCTCGTCCTCACTTCCCGTTCCCGCCACCTTGCTATTCTATACTATACAAGTATATGCTACGCTCTGCTAGCGTGCCTGGATAGCCGAATGGCAATAAAGAAGAAAAAAAAACTGGATAGCCGAGTGGTTAGGACGCTCGCCTTCGGGTCGTGGGTACGCGGGTTCGAATCCCTCTGGCTCATCAGAAAATTTTTTTCGCCACGATTTTCTCTTTCTTTATATCTTTCTTTCGTTCTTTCTTTCTCGCTCTCTTTCTCTCTCTGTGCTCGTTCTCTCCTCTCACCCATCAGGGTTATTATAGGCCACGCCAGAGAAATCGGCGCCCGTGTTGTGGGAGTGAAGCAGAAGTTGAAGAGGACGAGGCGAGCGCGTACCGGTTCATGATGATGACAATTACTGTTCGCACTACCCGGCGCAACGAAAGGCTTAAAGAGATCCGCTCTTAAATTACCGCAGTACAAAAGCCAAAGAACAAACCTTGACGATAGCCATATGCGGAATAACAATGGTGTTTTTTTTGGAGGGGGGGGGGGGAACAAACCACACCCAGCTCAGCAATGGGATGGCCAGACAACGGAAGGTTGTAAAATAAGAAAAGAAAAAGAAAAAAAAACGCGCTGTCAAGCAGGACCACGGGGTGTGATTACACAAAATCGTTTAAAAATTGCAGCTCCTTAGGAAACAAAAGACAGAGAAGGCACGCTTACGCATTTGTCAGTGCTAGCAATGAAGAAGGCTTCCACTACTTCCCTTTCCATTTTGTCCTTAGACTTGTACAAGATAACTGTCTCCTTAAAGTTCGGCGTGCACCGGTGTCTCCTTAAAACTTGGCGCAACGATGCACAAAAGTAGGCGCATGGCCCTGCGGCAAACAGCACGTCGGTCCATCGGGGGAGTGTATAACAGTTTGCCCTTTTAGTGCACTGTTCAACAAGACAGAGGACAGAAGAACGACACGGGCACAGCGCTAACTTCCAACATATGATTTGTTTCAGTAGGCGTCACACCAATAAATAAGCTGAAAAAGAGCGCACGCTGGCGCATTTGTAAGGAACAAAAAATGAAAACAGAAGGATTTGCAAACACGTGTACATCTTGGTTTACATATTGCTGACAATGTATTTCAGATAACATGCCAGTCCGCGAGATGATGGGATCTGAAGATATGTCATCGCCATTGGTCACTGTCCGCGCTTTGTTAAGAAGTCAGGTGGTGGTGGTGGTGGTGGTGGTGCTTGTGATGTTGCAGCAGGCGGGGTTAGCCTGGCCTGCATGGCCGGCAATTGTTCCGTTCCGCCTGAGCATCTCCTGAGTTGTAGGTGTCTGTCATCACGTGTCGGACAGCCCAGTGTCTCGCAGGAAGACCAGCGAAATTCGTTGAACGCTCCTCCTCGTTGGCGCAGGGTCCTTGAGGAAAGATGACGTTTTCAAATGTATGGTGCCCATGACAACTTTTTTGCAAGCTGCGGACAATCGCTGCTCTTTCCACATCAAACTGCGGGCAAAGCCAAATAAAGTGTTCAATATTCCCGATGTCACCGAAGAAGGCGCAAAACGGGGAAGCGTATCGCCCTGTCTTGAATGACCAAGCCGGTTCTTATGCGGTACAACAGCGTCGCTTGTTCACGAGAAAGTCAATGGATTACATGTGTTTGGTGTGGAAACTTGTACATCGCCTTGAAAGGATTGCATATCTCATCTTTGTTGTTCTGATAGGTCTTAGAAGTTCTTACTTTTGGAACAGAAGTCCGCGCTTCGCATGCAAGGGCATCAGCCTTTTCATGCCTTCAATGCAAACGTGGGATGGTATCACTGAAACTTTATCTTAAAGCTCTTGCCTATAAGGTGTTTAATGAGCGCCAGAGATTGCCTGTAACTTTTCTTGAAGTAGGCCACGATGCACTCTCTGTAGGCGCCGACGTGGAGTCCGTGAGCCCTACAACATCTCGTGCAGAAAAGGATCGCAATTTTCGCAAAGCCGTGGCGATTGCAGCGCTTTCTACCGTTGTGAACGAAACCACACGATCGAGGCGGCCCGACTATAAGACGCCGGGGCAGGGTATGCAGAAAGGCGCTGCGCAGCTATCCGTTTGTGTGCACACGGATCCGTCAGTGTACACTTGCCGATGGCCGCGGTACATGGTGCTCAAGTGGTCCAGCACAAGAAATTTTGCTTCCGCGGCTGGAATGGTGCGTTTTGCCGGTAGCTTGGGTACGCTGAAGTTAGAGGCAACATCCACAAAAGACCATGGCGGGTCCATAGGGTGCTGTTTAGGTGATTTCTAGCCTAAATATCGAAATGTGTTCAACACCGTGTTGAAATGTGAGCCAGCTCTTGCTCTTAGCCTCTGGAGAAGCACCATGCCTGCGAAGGACTCTCCCAGTCTTGAGAGCAGTGTCAACAAGGCCTGACACGCCAAAAAGCAGAGCGAAAGAGACTAGGCTTCATTGTGACCTTCTTGTTTGAAGCCGCCTGAGGAACTGCCATCGCCAAGCGAAGACCCTTTCTGTGCACTGCCCTCTAAGCGTTCGAACCTACTCGGTGATGGTGATATCAGCGGCAGCTGATAAAGAATGCGGCTTGTTATGAGCGCAGCCTTCAATTTCAGCATGGACAAAGGATTGTTGCCCCAACGTACCCCTGCCATGCGACGAAGAGCGTTTATCCTATGCACTGATATAGCCACTATACCATCAACCGCACTTCGCCACAGTAGCTTGTTGTCTATGGTAACATCCAGGAAACGGACCCCTGTGGCACAACGAATTGAGTGGCCTCGAGTATTCAGTGACAGACGTGTAGACTTCAGTCTCACTGCCGGGAAGAGCACGAAAGCCGATTTTTCCGCTGATAAAGACAGGCCAAGTGTCGACAAGTGGCGTTCAATGATTGAAATGGCACCCTGTGCTATCTGGGCCAAACGTTTGTACTTGTACCCTGAGATCCAAATGCAGATGTCATCGGCATAGATGGATATTTTAACTGCTTTCAGAGCTAAGTTCAGAGTGTCAGGAAGGCTGGCCATGGCAGCGTTAAAAAGCAAGAGAGATAGAACACTTCCTTGTGGGACGCCGAGGGAAACGCGTCGCTCTTCGCTCGTTACATTTCCAAGCTTAACCCGGACACATCGGTCTCTAATAAATTCATGTACCAAACGAAGAGCATTTCCCGACACACCCATGGCTTGGAGCCCATTGACGATGCCTGCCTGAAGCACACAATAATATGTCTTGGCAACGTCCATGAAGACGGCGAGTGTCGAGAGGCCGCTGACATGGCGGTGCTTGATGTGGCTTAATAGGTCCAAAACACTGTCCTGGGTACTCAGTTGTGGGCGAAATCCCGTCATACACAATGGCTATCGTCTCCCTTGCTCAACGTACCAAGTTAATCTTGTGCATATTAATCTTTCCATCAAATTAGATACACATGATGTAAGTGATACCGGTCGATATGATGCGAGGCTCGCAGGAACCTTTCCGGACTTTAGGACTGGCACCACCCATGCTGTCTTCCAAACATCTGGGATTTGTCCCGTGCTCCAGACATGATTAAATATGTCCAAAAGGGCCCTTTTTCGCTCATATGACAGGTTTGTCAGCATTTGATTGCTGATCAAATAGGGACCCACTGCACAGCGTCTTCTTAATTTGTTAAGTGCCATATCCAGCTCTCGAAAGGTGAATGGCGTATCCATCGTGTGGAATAAATGAGGTGACAGGGGAATCGCCGCTCCTGCTGATCTGCTAGATGTGTATACGTCTGCGAAATCATCTGCAAGGGTTTGCAAATCTTTTCCTTGTTTCAAAGCGAGTGCTTCGAATGGCGCGTGTGTGCGTATCTTCCCAGAAAGACTATTTATTACTGCCCATATCCTTGTCAAGGGTGTAAACGCCGATAAACTATCAAAGAAAGCGGCCCATTGAATTCGTCTTAATTTTTTGTGTGGCGACGGATCACAGCGTTTATCCTGTTATAGTCAGTTTTCGCAGACGGATTTCCGTTTTTTTCTCACTTTCCGCTCCGCTCGTCTACGGGCTGCGCAGAGGTTCTTTAATTTCAAGTCAGAAGCAGGGAAATGATCGGGCAGTTTCAGCAACGAAGTTGCCGCTGGCTTACTTTGCAACATATCTGCAAACAGCTCACTAGTGAATTCGTCCAACGCTTCTCTGTAACTGTCCCAGCGTGTCACATTACAGAATTGTCGACCAGCAGTCCGAAATCCCAGGATATTGGTGAAGACGGGGAAATGGTTGCTGCCCATCCTGTCTGGAGCCGTAGTCGATGATAACATGTTAAGAAAGTCAGTTTCTTTCGTTGTTAATTCAATTGATGGCGTGCTAACCCACGCATCTCCAACCTTGCAATCTCCGATGCTTGGATGATCTCCCGTGCCGTTTGGCCGGGCTTCTTCCTATTACACTGCATTCCGTGTACTGGGGCTTGCACGCACAGATCCTTCAGTGGACAGCTAAGTGGCCTGCGTCTCCTGCTCTGACATTGTTTGCGTGTCGTTAGCCTCTTGTCAGCGCACCTCCCCGTCTGTCCTACGTATGTTTTGCCGCAGGACAACACTACATTATACGCAACATTGTGCTCCCACTTTACATATTATAGCTTTCCCTGCGCCTTTTCTATAGCAGCCCGACTTCTTACATGAAGCTAGCTGCTCTTGCAGAAACCTGAGAGCTTGTTTGGAGGTGAAAAGATGACCTTAACGTTCGCTTTGTCCCCTATCTATTTAAGCATATGTGAGACGTCATGTTTGTACGGGATCACGGCGCATTTTTGCCCCGTTCGCTCCTTTTAGAACGCTCCCGAGAGCCCGTTGCCATGGCTGATTTTGACAGTATTGAGCAAACCCTCGGCAACAGAAATCACAGCAGACTGCGGAAAACCGGCCCTCATCCTACTGTTTTAATTTTTTGTTCCTTACAATTGCGCCTGCGCGCGCTGCTTTTCAGCCTATTTATTGGTGTGACGCCTACTGAAATAAACCTTGTGTTGGAAGTTAGCGCTGCGTCCTTGTCGTGTGTCTTGTTCAACAGTGCGCTAAAGTAGCAAAATGGATTACCAACATGTCCAAGCTTACGCTCTGTTACAGTGCACTAGAAGGGAGCAGTGGAACGAACGAAGCGGCTGCGCCGTATTTCGGGTGATGCTCCGACTAAAGCCCCTTGCTCCGACGGGCGACAGCGGTCACCTTATACTGAAGCTGCCGAGAGCGCCTGCATTTGGCGCGCGCGCGTCGTAGCCTACGAAAGCGTGTAACTTGAGCGTTTTTAGGACCTTTAATGCATTACTGAGCTTTAATCGGTCTCTAAAAGCCTGCTACGCACCATGGTGCACGAGTGCATATGCAGGCGTGCCGAAATTGCGCCGAGACATTCCCTGTATAAGGAGCCTGCCGACCCACACAGAAGGCGACGATCGGAATTCGCACTGATCCACCTAGCTACTCGCTGATGCAATTGGATACTTCGAGCTACGCTACGTCATAAGTGACTACGGGCACACTAATGAAGAGTGAAGAAGTATCAAACCTACGAAGAAAGCCTACGATCGTTCTGTCGGTAGTCCCTACGATATCCAGAGCATTGATCCTTATGTGAGCTCACATGCGCTCGATTGTTTCATGACCAACCGAAGTACAAATAACTATATCACAACACTTATAAGACGACTCGGCTTTATTGTGCCTGTTTTGCGCTGTTTCTTTAGTGCCGAAAGACTATATCTTGCTCCAACCACGCCCTTCCGCGGTTACTGCGTATCGATTATACGACATTTTAAGGCTTTAAATACCAGGAAGCCGAGCCAACAGCGCGCGTTCAGCTCCAAGACAGGAACGCCGTGAATCAGGGGTTATCTCAAGCATATTAAAAAATGCAGATGTATATATATAGCCCGTCGGTTATTCTGCCTAAATTCACTATAACCAGTTCTCCTTTTCTATCGATAGCTTATATTGCGCTGTTTTCCGGATATTTTGTTGATGCCGTTGCAAACAAGAAAACGCTTGTTTATGACAATGTTTAGCATTATAAATTTAATTGTTTTATCTATAAGTGCCAGAAGTGTAGCCAGAAAAGATGGTGGTGCTCTACGCTTTGCGATATTTAGTTTATATATGTGCATACAAATACACGCACAAATACGGACACCAAAGTCACGCCTCCTAACTCCGCCCATTAACAATATCCAGGCAACACCCCTGACGACGACCTTTATTTCTACGCGGTCCATTTGCATAACACGTCTGATATATTTGAGGCCTCATAATGTCGAAAAAGTTACATTTACACAGCGCATTTGTAAAGATACACACAGCTTCGCCAATGGTAAGCGTTTGGCGTGCTTTCGACAGGATAATATTTGCAGCACACCGCTTTCTGAGCACAGCTAAATTCCAATAAAGCCGCTCAGTTGCTCTAAATAAACTAGACATCGAAACACCATTAGAAGAAAGAATTAAAAAAGAAGAAATCAGGATAAGGGACGCCCTTTCCGTTTCTTCTCTCTCTTCTTTCTGCTGGAAGTAGTTTGGCGTACAGTTAATTCAGAGTAATGTACCAACTAGCCCAGCAACGAGTTCTGCTAAATTACGCCGAAATTGTGGCTCTGGACTGCGGCAATCGGCCAGTTTTCATTTTTATATTTTGCGTACCGCCCAGCAGTCGCTTCGACTACAAGAACTAATTGATAGTATCTTTCTAAGGCATTAATAAAGCAAGCATCCATTAAAAGCTCCTAACATCGTGGTTTAGCGCTAAACCACGATGTTAAGTACTCACCAACTCGCCCAACAACAAGTTCTTCAAAAGCTCTTAAGTTTCGTCCATCAAGGCTTACGACGATAAGTGCTAGATTTAATAACAAAAGACACACAATCAAAGCCGCATCAAAACTAGCGCCGCGATACCCGGGTGCCGCTGACGCGCCTAGCAGTTCTTGCGCGCTGCGCAAGTAGCGTTCAGTGAGTGAGTGAGAACTTTATTGTGGTCCAAAAGCGGCAGAAGCTGAACGCGACTGGAGGTCCCGCTAGCTCAGCCAGGTGGCTCCACCCAGGAAGGTGCCGGAAGCTGGAGCCTCTCGGCGATGTCCCGGGCCCTCTGGACTGCCAAGAGTTGGTTGCCGAGCTCCATGCTGCGCATGGCATCCTCCCAGGAGGATTTGTCTGGGAATCCTGACCCGGAATTAAAGGGGCACAGCCAGAGCATATGTTCGAAATTACAGTGCACGTGATTGCTGACAGTGAGGTGAAAAGTCTGGATCGATTCTGTTTAGCATGGCGGGAGTGATGTACGTTTTTGTCTCTAGTTGTCGTTATGTGACCGCTTGCGCTTTATTCAATTTAGGGTGCGGAGGGGGAAAGAGCCTGCACCCTAGTTTGTAAGCTGAGGTGATCTCGTGGAATGATATTAATGGATCCTTGAAGTCCATGCAACCCCGTTCCCGTCCCGTCTGAGATGGCCGGTCACTGCCGCGGGTAGCTAGTTCACGCGCTAGCTGGTGAGCCCTCTCGTTAGGGTTGCCGGTTGGGGAGGATGAGATGTTACCCATGTGGGCCGGGAGCCATATGATGTGTGTTAGGGGATCTTCCCCTTCGTTAGCCTCAGCAGTCGTCTTATTTACAATGCTTGCGGCAGCGGTGGAGACGAAGCCGGATGAGAATGACCTGATGGCAGTTCGCGAGTCTGAAAGGGTGGTGACGTCCCTTCTTCGTTCTTGCAGAGCTACCGCGATAGTCAGTTCCTCGGCTTCATGAGTGAAGCCGGTGACCACCGTAGCCGCGTTAACTAGTGATCCCTTAGCATTGACGACTGTAACAACATACGCGTCCTTCCAGTATTTGGCTGCATCAACAAAGAGGGCGGTTGGGTTGGAATCGATCTTCCCCAGGATGGCCTCGGCTCTTGCTTTTCTTCGCCCTTCATTGTGCATGGGATGTATGTTCCTGGGGACGCGGAGGCATCAGGCGGAGAGACGCGGTCTTGTAGTACGGTATAGCTCTGTCAAGTGTATAGACGGCTTGCACGTGACGTCATGGACGCAGCTTCTGAATGGAACTGGGACTCCACGATGGCGGCTTTGATGACAAACAGGTTGCGTCTATGTGAAAATGACGCTGCAGGAACGGTTCTGTGCGTGAATACTGAAAGAACCTGCATGCGATGTTTTGATAACATTCATGTGACATTGAAAACGTCGCATCCCCACATGCTGGTGCTCCAACACGGCGCTTTCAGTGACGTCAGTGCAAGCCATCAATAACAGGTGTGGTGTATAAAATTACCCTGTCCTGTGCGTGCGCGGGAGTATAGACTAGTCCTTCGTTCCAACACGGGTGCCTCCTAGATACACACTGTAGGCGATGCAGGTGTACGCCGAATTTTAAGGAGAGTGTGATCTTGTACTAGTATAAAAGCGAAGTGGTAGAAGCCTTCTTCGTTACCAGTACTAACAAATGAGTAATCATGCCTTCTGACTTTGCTTCCTAAGGAGCTGCAATTTTTACATTGGATTTGTGTTCTCACAACCAGTGGTCCAGTTTGACAGCGCGTTTTTTTAGCAGCTTCCAGTCTCTGCGCATGCATATGGTTTGTAAAAAAAAGAGCCCATCGTTGTTATTCCGCATATAGCTATCGTCAAGGTTTGTTATTTGTACTGTAGTCTTGATACTGTATGTTTTTTTTAGGCACGTGTCGGGATGATGTGTATTCATACGGGGCTGCTTTGGATTTCCGAACTAAAGTTGAAGTTTGCACCCGTCCTGTATACGTCTGTGCTTTTGGCGTAGCCCTGTTATATGTGTACTCTAAAAAGGTTATGTATTTCGATACCCAATACAAGCATATTTGTAGGAAGATATTAGCACTATAGTCAGGGCGCGTACCCTTTCTGATGTCGATTTTTCGGATATAAAACGGTATATACCAAAATCAGCGTGGGAGTATACCACAAACACAATCAGTGGTTCATCACATGAATACCGTGACATGCTTGTCTCGTAAGTCATGCATACCCGCATACCACGGCCCATGGAATTCGGGTATGCGCCACGGGTGGTGGTGTTTTTATTGCACCCAAGAAGTGGCGACCAGTTCTAAGACTTGAGGTCAGCGGGGATCCCTTGGGATTCACAGCCGATAGCGACAAAGGTAGTGCGAGAATGGGCTACGGAAATCTTAACACGATAGAGTTAGGAGCCCATGTCGCGGAATATCCGGTGCGGCGTTGGCGGCGTTGTGGGTTGGCGAAAAATTCCGATGAACGCAGAAGATAAAAATCGCGGCTCGTGCTGCAATCGAACCCAAACAATCTGCGTGTCAGTCAAGTATTAGCCACGCCAGCCATTTAACTGCTTCGAAAAAACATGTTGGGTTAATGTCAATTGTGGTTCCAGTGTTGGCTATAGGATTTTATAACAATGTAATGAAACATTAGATACATACTCCTAGACTCGGCAAACTGTAGACAAGCGTTACTCGACCGCGTAAGCATACGCCAACGACCACTACTTATGGTGTACAGATCACGCCACTGTATGGTGCTGTCCGTTTCGATAAAACTGACGCGTTTGCTGTAACGTGAGTGCCGACATTACGTCAGGCCATGCTGACACTTCAGAGCAGGCTACTATAATCGAATACCAGAAGTAGCATACTGAGACAGTTGAACTAGAAGAGAGCATATCAACATGACTTCTACGAAATAATTTATTAACTGAACATGAAAGAAAAAAAGACAACTTCAAGATTAACACGGGTGAGGTGAAGGGGGACGTCAAATGAGATGGAAAAAAAATTCTGCCTAAGCATTATCGAACGCCTCGGCGTCATCCTCGAACTCTCCCTCGTCTGCGGTCGCCTCCTGGTACTGCTGGTACTCTGAAACCAGGTCGTTCATATTGGACTCCGCCTCCGTGAACTCCATCTCGTCCATGCCCTCTCCCGTGTACCAGTGGAGGAAAGCCTTGCGGCGGAACATGGCTGCGTATAAATAAGTGCACGAATTGGAACAATGAGCAGATGCCTACGTGAAAGAAACAAGAACAAAAATACCTCAGTAGAATTTTGAAAGACATCTCCGGCCCCTTACACGTGAATATTTTATCTAGTACGACACCGTAACGAGAAATATGGGCAGATAGCGAAAGCCGTGCAGCCTAAAAGTACAGTAAGTTCCATAACTGCAATTGCCGTAGTTTGTCGCGGATAACACGCATCGTAATGACAAACTGCGAAAAGCATTTTAAAGAAAAATTCCCACGTAGTTCCCCCTTTCTTGCATTACCGTTAGCCAACTTAACGTATAGCCACAAATTAACGTATAGCCCACAAATTGACATTAGCTTCATATTTGAGCTATTTACACACGAGAACAAACTACCTGCGTACAGCTCGCAACTCGTGACAAATAGCGTTAAGACAGCCAATCAGCTACTGCGACCCATAATTCAGGAAACATTTGCCTATATTGATAACATTAGAAGAGGAGGGGACTCAACTGCATAGTAGAAATGGTTCTTTAGAAAAGACATGGCTGGGCGCCTTGTACCTGCATTCTATAAACTTGCAGGACTATGCCTGACTTCTATGCCTATGCCTGATAGGACTGAGTCTAAAGCGCGAGACAGACTGTACGATTTTCCATGCGATGCGACGGCCGACGCGGCGGTGCGGCAGCCGGAGTGGTGACCTTTCATCGCATCGGACCACCACCATCCTGGCTGCCGCACCGCCGCGTCAGGAGGTTGCATCTGATAGAAGTAGTACCGTCTGTCTCGGCCTTAAAAGTGCATCCAGGCCCCATAGCTGCAGGTGTCGAATTTTGCCGCGTACAATCCCAGGCCCTAACGATAAACTCCGAAAACATTTAAAAAAAGAAAAATCCTCGTTTACTGCAGTCTCTCTCATTACTGTTTAGCCAACTTTCACAGTGAAACTAGCTCATAACCTGCAACCACTTTTGATTAGTTCTTGCTGCATATATTGTGCAGGGTAGTCACGACAATAACTGTACTTTCATACTGGTAGCATTGTCTTCACGCTGTGTTGACATCTAATAGCCACCACAAGCCATAATTCAGCAACATTTGCTCCATTCAATCAAGAGATCGTTTCTATACTGTTTTAAATAATGACATGGACGTAGATTAACACTATCAGAGCACACACACACGCACACACAAGGCGCCTGCTACCCACCACTGAACTGCTCGGAGATTCGTTTGAAGAGCTCTTGGATGGCAGTGCTGTTTCCGATGAACGTGGCAGACATCTTGAGCCCACGAGGAGGAATGTCGCACACGGCCGTCTTGACGTTGTTCGGGATCCACTCGACAAAGTAGGCAGAGTTTTTGTTCTGAACATTGAGCATCTGCTCGTCCACCTCGCGCATGCTCATGCGGCCACGGAATATGGCAGCCACCGTGAGGTAGCGTCCGTGCCTCGGGTCGCACGCCGCCATCATGTTCTTGGCGTCGAACATCTGCTGGCTCAACTCTGGTACACTGAGGGCACGGTACTGTTGCGAGCCGCGAGCGGTGAGGGGGGCGAAGCCGGGCATGAAAAAGTGCATACGGGGAAAGGGAACCATGTTGACTGCTAGCTTGCGGAGATCAGCATTCAGCTGACCTGGGAACCTGGAAGAGGACACAAGGAACGAACCAATTAGGACGAGCTAACTAATACCCAAAATAGAAGCATTTCCACACAAATGATGTCAATGCAGGAACCACGTGCACTCAAAACGTAGGAGAGGAAGTCCGGTAGCAAGCAAAGCAGCACCCCTTCATAGCAACCTATAATTAGTTACAACCTAGGAATCGCGGCGCACCTGCCCTTCACCTATGCTAACTAGTGTTACGACGGGCCTTGGAATTCTTCGTGACAGACGCCATTGTGCGGGCCGGAATGCATTGTCTGCCGGAATGCTGTTTCTCCACAAGTCGGCGCTTGGACGAAGAAACAGAGCGCCGCATTTTTCTGGAGAATGCTTACGCCCGACGGGGTCGACCGAGTGTGCCATGTCGCCGTAGACGGGTTCCGAGCAACTCATCGGGAGAATCTCGGACACCCCTTTTCTGGCCTTTGTTGTCGGCATGAGATAGCAGCCCTCGAAAGGTTCTTACTAAACCACTACACTCTTTTCCCGAGCGCAGACATGAAGGTTTGCACGTGCCCAAGTGAGCTGTCCATCCTCCCCGAGGTCAACAACAACTCCTGTCTCCTCCTTCGGACTCAACCTGCACGCCGACATTCCCGCATGAATTGTGTGTTGTACTGGTGTTCCCCAATTGGACTTCTCGACCTACGAGTGTATTGTGCGACTTACTGCCTCCTTTCTCGGAGGCCGGAACGGCAAATCACCGGATTGGCGGGAGCTGCAAACACAGATTTTGAGGGTCTGAGTGTTTGCTTAATAATATCTGGGGTTTAACATCCCAAAACCACGATATGATTATCAGAGACGCCGTAGTGGAGGGCTCCGGAAATTTCGACAACCTGGGGTTCTTTAATGTGCACCTAAATCTAAGTACACGGGCCTCAAATGTTTTCTCCTCCATAGAAAATGCAGCCGCCGCGGCTGGGATTCGATTCCGCGACCTTCGGGTCAGCAGCCGAGTGCCATAACCACTAGACCACCGTGGCGGGGCTCAGGGTTTTATAAGCCGGATACTTTTCGTAAAAGCTTTCTCTTTATATCCTTCATGCTTCTATGTAAATAAACCTGTCTTTACGTAGGAGCGCTCTCCTCTCTGCATAAGCGGGACGAAGGTTGCGATGACGGGGGCCAGCTACCAAAGTCGAAACCCGCCGGACCCGAGTCCCAACACTGGCTTCCGCTTTAAGTTTAAGTAATTTTTCTCGGCTAACGTAAATACTACGAATATGAAGAGCTAAATGTTCATTGCTCGTACCGAAGACATTACGTTTGGCTAAGTAGATATGTCAGAATCGCTGACGAAATTACCAGGACAGTGAAGTTTCAGACCTAAAACCAGCACAAGTGTTGAAAGGCGGACTAGTTGGTATAGGTTCATACTGAAATATTGGCAGCGCAAAATAACGGGGCACAGAAGGGACACACTAAAACCAGCAACATACCCTGTGTGTGTATGGAAAGGTCATCTGAAACTTGAGAACTGCTTGGTGTCACGACAAATCAATAAACCCTACAGGATGGAGCCGTTATGTAAATGCTGTGGGAGCAGATATTTTTTTCTTAGTTTGAAACCGACTATAACGGTGTTCTCATCTCATCGGCATATGCTTACGGATTCTCCGCAACAAAAGGCAGGAGAATTCTACAGCAAGCATAGTCTGACTAGTTCGGATTGCGAACGAAAAGGATATATGATGACTTACCTGAGGCAAGTGGTGACACCGGACATCGTTGCAGACACGAGGTGGTTCAGGTCTCCGTACGTGGGAGTCGTAAGCTTAAGCGTGCGGAAGCAGATATCGTACAGGGCCTCGTTGTCGATGCAGAATGTCTCGTCGGTATTCTCGACTAGCTGGTGGATCGAGAGGGTCGCGTTGTATGGCTCTACCACTGTGTCTGACACCTTGGGCGAGGGGACGACCGAGAAGGTGCACATGATGCGGTCCGGGTACTCCTCCCGGATCTTGGAGAATGAGAAGGGTGCCCATGCCGCGAACCGGTGGCCAGCCGTCCAAGCGAGTGCGTGAGCTGGAAGCCCTGCAGGCAGTCACATGCCTCAGCCTCCTTGCGGACAACGTCCAGCACGGAGTCGACGAGCTCAGCGCCCTCTGTGTAGTGGCCCTTGGCCCAATTGTTGCCCGCACCACTCTGGCCTGAAAGTACATGGGACAAATGCAGGGCACAAGGGACGTACACACCAGCGCCTTGTATGTGTCCTCTTCTCGTCCCGTGTTTAGCGCTGTTTTTCTTCTTCGTCTACCATGCAGCACCAACCAGCCCAATCAAGCACATTGTTGCACAACAAAAAAGTGCGTTAGATTCGCTACAAGTTAAATTTCAAATGCGAATTCAAAAAATTTGAAGTCTTGGTTTGCCGCCATACTTTCAATCTACTTAAAAGCTGCTTCATTGAATATGCACCTCTGAAAATTCATGGGGTGGGAATCTGCACAGGTGGAAATGCATGGACCTTGCCTATCCGTATTAAACATATTAGACGCTATTGCTTCTTTTAGCGGAACATTTAGGCTTTGTTCAAAAGAAGACTTCAAAGGGCCAGAAGTAAATCGAATTACCTGCCTGTACCTGTCAGAGCTTTCAATACCACGAGCAGGAAAGAGAAAAACACCTGAGTAGTAGATGGGACATCTCTGCTATATGTTGCGGAACGTCACCCTTATGAATGCATCTTGCTACTGAAGCAAAGCTCTGTGGGGTTCCTTCGAGTTTGAGTTATCAAGAGTTTCGCTGTAAATGTGGGTTTATCTGCAAGAACCATCATATTGAAATGTGGGCACTGTGGCGGGGAGTTGAACTCATGACATCTGGCTTAGTGGCGCAACTCTGTAGCCCCGTGGAAGAAAAAGGGTGGGAGATCAGAATCTCACGCTTTACTTCGAACTGTGTTAGTGACCTGCTCTATACTTATCTATGTAGCCCCCTGCCTCTGCGCGCCTCGCGGTAGGACGATGAACGTGATACTTAAATTGGGTTCGCATGACATGAGTGAATGACCAGCAGAAATGAGATTATGCCATGAAATCCATGTGATGCGTCTATCACTATGGAATAACAGCTCACGATGTAATATCACAACGTACACCAGCACGAAGTTTCGCGCAATAAAATGAATCGAAGAGACAGTTAGGCCAGGGAAAGCATAGGGGCCATTGTCTGACTAGTGTAGTAGTAATGACGTAAATTGAAACGAATTGGACGAAAAGTCGCTCTTTCCATCGGTGGGATCGATTAGATTCATTTGGTTGTGTGCAACAAAGAAAGAAGCCCGTCGAAAAAAAATTGTCCGATATGAGACAGTGAATAACATGCCATGATGTGCCTCAAAGCGAAACAATGCGGTGCTTGCAGGTCCTCGTTGTCTGCTTGGCATTTCGTCGATTCCCACAGCGCATGGGAAGTAACGGATTTTTGGCAAGGTAGAGATTTGCACAAACTCTAGACAGGAAAGAAAGTCAAGACCGACTTGAGGGTGCCCGCTAAGTGATCTGTACGCAATAGAAAGTAACATCTATTACTGCGACGTAATGAGTACGAATCTGCTGCTGCGGGAACGTGCAGATGCTGTAGAAGGCACAAAAGCAACAAACACCAGTGCATCAGTGGTGTGTATCACTGGTGTGTTCACAAACTGGCAAGAAAACATTAGATCAGCACAAAGCATTCTGTAAGCCCTACTCCCACAGGTTCGTGCGACGGAATGGTAACTGATTAAGTTACCAGAGGGACAGGTCACTGTATAATAAAAAAAGTTAGGAGCCCTTCCCATAGCGTAAATATGGGGGCATGAAAGGCAACACTTCTGTCGCCACCAGCAACAATTATGGTCATGTGTGAAACAATAAACTGCCTCAGTGAAAGGCAACAATGAAATCTGGCAACGTGAAATGGCAAGTGACCTCAATGGCAGATCAGATTTCGGTATTATAAGCGGCTGATCGCCGACAAGTCCACGATCGAGAGAGCATCAGTGGCGCACAAATACGCATGTGAGAGGCGCACCTTCGAGGGCCTATTTGTATACACCCGGGCTTCTCTAGACTTGCCTTCGCGAACTCTGCCGCCGCGGCGAAAATGAAATGCTTCATTCGCCATGGCGTCAACTGATACAGATTCCCACCCAGAGAAGTTGAAACATCAAAGAAGCCACAGCTACGAAACTACATACCAAAGACAAAGTTGTCTGGCCTAAAGATCTGTCCGAAGGGTCCAGACCGCACGGAATCCATGGTGCCCGGCTCCAGATCCACGAGGATGCTACGCGGCACGTATTTGCCTCCTGCACAGAGAAAAAAGGAAGACATCAGAAACCCAGATTGATGCATCCAGCCGGAATGCGAAGGTATTCGCATTCCAGGTGGCAGGGGCGTAGCCAGAAATTTTTTTCGGGGGTGTTCAACCATACTTTATGTATGTTCGTGAGTGCGTTTGTATGTGTGCGTGTTTATATACGCAAGCAAAACAAAAATTTCGGGGGGGTTTGAACCCCCCAACCCCCCCCCCCCTTGGCTACGGCCCTGCCAGGTGGATGCATCTAGCGTGTGTGTGGTTGCGAGTGCAGCAACACCAAATGCCGTTGCAACTTGTAGCATATGTACCGCAATTAAGTATAGTCGAACCCCATTTACCCGAGTATAACATTTCTGGCGTCCTGTCTCGACATATTCTCCGGACACCTATGCATCGCAATCCCCTTTGCACACATTATCCCCGCAGTGTTCTAGCCGATTACGTTAGGAATCGTTGTGACGCCGGATGTGCTGAGGAGGCACATCAGTTCAGTTTTTTGATGTGCACTGCCACAAGGCCATGTAAATGCACAAAAATGTTGCGGCCCTGGCAGAGGCGTGAAAGAAACGCCAGGCTACCATTAGAGTATACTAGGACAGGGGAGTGCTAGCAACGAGCCTCGAAAAGTGAATCCCAAACAGGGTCAATCCGCTTGCAGCGCTGCGATCGGTAGTCTGCAATTGTGTTGTCGTCTAAGAGTTCCGCGCGGCTCCGCCGAAGCTGATGCAGGGGTAGAATGCCCGCTTCCGACTGAAAAGGCCCGAGTTCGAACCGCAGCTGAAGATGGTGGGTTTTTATTCGTAGTGTCACCTTTTATAGCTGTATTGGATTTCCTTTGTTTCTTAAAACTAGCTTCAGTTGCTACGTGTTGGTTCAAAAAGTAACGCAAATTGTGAAGTAAAATAGAATTTGACAGTGAGTGCAGTTATTTGCAGCGCTACCGCCCGGCATTGAACAAAAACGTAATGTATGGCCTCCGAGATTTTCGCGAAGACGAGACTCGAAACGAGATTTCACATTTTACGTTACTTTTTGTAGCAATACGTAGCAACAGAATATAGTTTTAAGACAAAGGAAAACCAACAGAGCTATAAAAGGTGACACTGAATAAAAATCCACCATCTACAGCTGCGATTCGAACCCGCACCTTTTGAGTAGGAAGCGGCATTCTAATCCTGCACCACTCTGGCGGAGCCGCGCGCAGCTCTTAAACGACAACACATTGCAGAGTACCGATCGCAGCGCCGCAGGTGGATTGACCCTGTTTGGGCTTCACTTTCTGTACGTTGGTGCTGCGGCCGTTCCGAGCACTCCCCTGTTCTATTACACTCTAGTACCATCAATAACATTTAGTTATAAACTGATGAAATAAACTCTTTCGAGGAAAAGCTGTGTGCGACGAGGCTGATTACTTTGCAAGATTTCTTTCGCCAGTTTTAACGAGATGTTGGCGCTGCAAGTTTCCAGTTTCCAGCGTTGCGATGACTGCGGCCTCGTGAAAAACGTATTAGATTGGTTCTACAGCACTTTTCGTGCGTTTTCATGCTTTAACATTCTGCTGAATATAAGCTTGACATGGCAATCTTGATAGGGAAATGACGAGTGCCTTGTTTTTCAACGAAGGAAGCAATGTTCGACGGAGCCACATTGTGGGACAAAGAGCCAACGAAATGTACAAAACGTTAGGTAACAGGTTAACGCACAACTGCTAAGGAGTAATGTGGGAGCCTCACCGTGAGCTTCATTGTAATACACATTGATGCGTTCCAGCTGCAAGTCCGAGTCGCCGTGGTAGCTGCCGGTAGGATCAATGCCGTGCTCTTCGCAAATTACCTCCCAGAACTGTAAGGTTGAAAGACATCCGCGTAAACAGCTTATATGGTGAATAATCCTCTGCAAATATCTCTCAGGTATCGCGTACGCAATTGTTTGCCGGACTTGGTCTTTGCAGTTGGGACCAGTTATGACAAAAAAAAAAAACTCGGCTGCGTATGGCCGAAATGTAGCGCATATTGTCACAGCCGATCTCTTAGCTGGAGACAATACCGTCTTATGTATTTAGTGTGCTGCCAATGGAATCGACGAAGTGTGTTCGTGCAGGCATGCCAATAGTTAACCTGCGCATTTATTAGCGGAAGTCTAGAAGCTTCATCAAATGCGAAAATTGACCGACGGCGGCGTCGGCGCACCACGAGCGTGATGCAAAAAAATCATACGACGTCAACATATGGCGCTAAGACGTCACAGATCGCCCGAATTTGACGTCGCTATGCGTTTCATGATGACGCCATCACATTACATCGTCGCCTTGTCAAAGGTGGGCCGATCACGGAGGTAGTGCAAAACCAGGTTAGGTGGAGAAAGCTTCCAATGCTTCCGGTCCTGGAGGCAGTGCAAAACCTCGTGAGGTGCAGAAAGCTAACAGATGCTTTCGGCTGGATCCATACACCGACCGAGACAAAAAGATGGTTTTCGCCTTCGAGCTGTCGTAGGCGAATGCCTAAGGGGTCCTTTGAGTTTAGCAATCGGTGATTGCAAAAAAATAAAACAAGATTAACAGCACTATAAATAGAGAAGTAACTACTGCTTCCAATATCTCGTTAGAATATGTACAAAGCCACAGCCCACTTTCTTGCAACAGAGTGAAGATATTCCCAAATGTATCGCAAGTTTAGATTCTGTTTTCGAATATGACGTATCTGCCGACCGCAATTAGAACTCGTCAAAATGATTTTTCAGGTACCTGCATTAAGAAAAATCACAACTACTTCGTTATGATAACATGGATTTTGGAGGAAGGTGTGCTACTTCTGGCTACGCGCTTGGTGCGCAAAGAAACTTTTGCGAAGAACTACTGAATGCTAGAGTTTCTTTTGCGGGCGCGGTAAGCCACGCAGTTCAAAGTGCTCCCTTATTTTTAGGGCCTTCGGATAAAATTAGCAGGAAGACCACGTGAACGAACCCGAACACAGACTGAAATATGGACAAGGCCGATTTCAAATATTCACGAACAACCTAGGCGCAGTTTATCTCGAAACGAAACTGCAAGCAAAAGCTTAAACAGCCGCGCGGCAACGACGACGGATAGAGATCACGAGAATAACCGCGCAAGTTGATATATGAAGTAAAAGTCAAGCATGGCGGGAAGCCGATAAGAGCATGCGAAGCCAGTAGCTGGAAATCATCTGTGTTGCTCAAAAATCGTCTCGGAATGACACCGCTGTTACACAACGACGCATCGCCAAACCACCTGGCTACGCATTACTTTGCAAGGAGACACACGGGCGTTACTGATGCAGAAAGCGCAGGCATACAAAATGGACGGTAAACAAGCAAAAGCGGCAACAATGACCGATAGGTGCCTGTACTTTCGCCGTAAGGGCTAAGCAATGGATGAGAGAGCAACAAATCGGAATAATATACGAAGTAAAGCTATCAGCTGAATTTTGAATTAGATCTCGCGTAAGCAATTCTTAGTGCCTATTTTCTTTAGTACAACAGGAGCTTACCGGTGACAGTGTAATCACCGATTGGTAACGTGGAAAACGCCGGGAAACATTGTAATCAGAATTTTTCTGTCTGCAGCAAATATTAAGTCGTATGCAAAACTGACAACACGTGCTGCAAACAGTGAGCGCGAGAGCGGTTCGCTGGTAAGGATCTATTTGAATACACGGCGCGTAAGGAAACATACACAGAGGGCAAGAACGCAACAACGAGGACGGGCGCTGAGAACGGCTTAAAGAGAATATTATGTTACGGATAATTGTTATCACGGAGAGCGTGCCGCAAAAGCAATTCAGAGAGCGACCTACGTGACGTAAGAAGGACTGCAATACATGAACGGGAGATTAGCGGAATCACGAACCGAAAGCAGGTCGAAATAGGCAAGCCGGATAAAGGTAATGGGGGATGTATAGGTCACGGAATGTAAATTCGGGGACAATAACGTTCTGCACCAGCAACTACTATAAGGAGGCAAGCAGGCAAGCCTATAGGGGCGAAAAGCTTCACGCAAGCAGGTGGCATGCTGCGTGAAGGACAACCACTGCTGTCTCGTTTAAAAGGCAGGAGCGAACACCAGAGTAGTAGTGATCGCAAGGCCTAGACCAAGTCACGAAGTTCCATTCTTTTAAAGCCAGTCACAACCACAAGCAGCCGCTTCGCAGCGGTGACAAGGTCATCGCGCCGGCATTGTTGACGGATGGGGTTTCCGCTGGTTACGTTTGTAGACGAAGCACAATACACCGCAACCAAGATTCTCGCTTAATACGCGCGGTAATGCTGAAGCCTTGAGTAAGTCGGAAGTGTGCCAGCAGCAATACGATACTGAATCAACCGGCGTGGCGCTTTTAACCGAAGCGGGATTTTGACATACCGGTAGGCCTAACTGCGCCCACGCCCGGCGGCGCACCTGCCAGCTGAAGCAGCTGAATGAGCGAAGAAGGACAGTTGTTACCTTTGCACCGATCTGGTTTCCACATTGGCCGGTCTGGATGTGCACGATTTCCCGCATCTTCGACTTGGAAAGGTATTCACAAGGGAGACTTGCTGGAACTGACGGAATGCTCGAACCTCCTGAATCGCAGTCGCGGCGTGCACTGGGGAATCTATGAACGGCCCGAACAACTTTTCAGCCACTCAGGATGTACTCACCAGGCAATCGGCGAGCTCGAATCAAAATGGTGTTGCGTGATTGGGGGAGAAATCTCACGTGACGTAATCGCTAAAATATCGAGCGCTAAAAAGTACATACACAGAGATAAGCGCGGGCAACATACTTGCGCCACTATCAACTTTTTACGTCTGTCCAACTGACCGAGATTGCATACATGTTCTTATATTATTGCGCATGCGTAACAACGCGTTACAAATGAAAAAAATAAATATTACGTCATGTAGCATAACAAACTGCAAGAATCAGCAGTGCATGTCAAATGGAAACCTATAGAAAATCGTCATACAAGGTAGTCGAAGCTTGGCATTGCAGTTTTAATAACGAATGTTTCTAAGGCAATCCGCCCTAGAAGAGCAGCCCTTGTTTTTGGCCAATATCTTCGTGCCACGAACAAAAATCAAAGCCCTTTTCTTAAAGAAATACAGTTGAACGGGAAGTTTTCTCCAATGTAAACTGAATCAAACTCAAAAACTAATGATCGCGCACCGAACCCAAGAAATACTGAGCGACCCGATGCGATGCCTATGCGATTTGATTGCTCGTTTAGGATTGTATTGTTTGAACGTTGACGTTAAATGAAGACGCATTTCGTTAAGTTTCACAGCCTTTATTTTCGATCACGTAGCCGTTGATTACACACACACACGCACACTTTCACGGACGACTCTGCACTTGAACAGCATTGCCTTGCTGTGGTATACGGTAAGAATTCCTGTCACGGGGCACATCATACTTGCAAACGTGAGATCAGTGATGGAACAGGTGTTGCGTCGTGGGTTCCTGCACCGCCTTCAGCTTCAACGAGTATCGATCTAGCATGATACACTCGATGCATTTACCGTACTCTTCGCCACATCGATATTAAAGTTACCGCACACGAGGATCGCCGTACTATGTGGCTTTCAGGTCTTCATCGTTTTTTTCAGAAACGTTGCCGCATCACAACCAGACGTGTCGGTCTGATGTACACGCAGACGATTACAAAACCAGTAGGCATATCAACTGCACGAGATTCTCCGACACCGTTAACTGCTACGGATGGCTTATGTATCTCCAGAAATATGCGGAAGACTTTGTGTACAAAGTCTTCACGTGCACTTTCTGCTTTGGTTGGACAGCGCTCCCAACGAGATCAAAGGCAAGCTCCCTGTCTTCATCACCGCTGATGGTTATGTGTACCCTCCGATGCCAAAAGGTCTACCAAGACGAAAGCCGTGAAGGAGCGACTGATTGCGTCTCGACTGCCGTTCATAGACATCCGGTGCCTGACTCACAGTCGCGGCCAGTACGGCATCAAGGAACAGATAATCCATACTTCGCACACACATGAACCCCAGTCGAGGCGTAACGAGTCGCTCCTCCACTGCGTTAAAGGGGCCCCGCAACACTTTTCTAAGTAGCCATGGAATGGCTTCACTAAAGGAACTTATTGCCTCACGAATCGAACGCCGCAAAAATTTTTAGCATCCGTCCAGTACGAGCGGAGGTGCAAAGATTTGTCGCACGCAGTAATTGCTTTCTCTCTGTTTTATCTTCTGTATTTTATCTTCTGTACGGACGTGAGCCATCCCTGTCTCTTGACACGCTGCTTCCTGCTGGTTCAAGCTCGCCTGCCACATACGTTCGCGGTGCCATTGCACGAAACTACACAGCACGACAGATTGCTGAGAACGACTCCCAGTATCTCATGCCTCTCAAAAAGACCTGTATGATCGCCGTCACCCGGTTCTCTTATACACCCGGTTCACTTGTCCTCTTGTGGACCCCATGTCGTCACGTCGGTCTCTCCGAAAAGTTGTTATTTCATTAAGACGGACCATACAAAGTGCTGCGCAAGGTCACTGATATCACAGATGAAATACAGCGACTCGTCCGTTCAGTGCAGTCAACGCCACCACCATCAGTTGTGCACCTCGTAAGACTGAAGCTGTATGTGCCGTGTACCTCTTTATTTCCGTGACTAGCGCCGGGTGTTAAATGGACAGGCTCCAGTCCGTCATTGCTTCAGCCATTATTAAATGCGATGCAT
The DNA here is from genome assembly GCF_013339695.2 of Rhipicephalus sanguineus. Lineage (NCBI taxonomy): Eukaryota > Metazoa > Arthropoda > Arachnida > Ixodida > Ixodidae > Rhipicephalus > Rhipicephalus sanguineus. The sequence continues at coordinate 85,348,077 of NC_051176.1, read as the reverse complement.
TTCTTAGCGAACCTTTGGCACTTTGAGCGTTTCTATGTACGTATCTATCTACCTATCTATCTATTTATCTAGCCGCCTACGTCTGAGTGCTCTCATGAGCGCCTCCTTAACTTGGTGTAGACCAAAATTGGAATGGGAGAGCAAAAAGATTTCACGAATATGACTGTCTGGTCATGACATGAATTACGTGAAAATCCCGCCCCGTACGTCGTCAAACCCTTTTCCTCCAGACATGTGTGGCAGATTCCCGTTTGCCACGGGCCGCGGTGTACGGGTATGCGCCACAGGTCATTGACATTTTATATCTACCTAGGAACGTCGAGAACAGACATTAGTAATTTAAAAGCGAGAGCGTTAAGAAAAACCGACGCCTGCAGCGTTTACCCAACGAATGGAAGTAATATGAATTAGGATCCCATCAGGAATCGAACCTAAGCATCCTGCGTGGCAATCAAGTATTCTATACCTCAGAGCCACGCCAGGTCTATAAACTGGGTTGGAAAAAAAGCCTATGCAGGCGCAATGTCGATGCAACATCAGTTGTGGTTGTGGTGAATTTTACAAGAAAGCACTAAACACTATATATGTACTCCTACGATATAGGCTTCATATCAGATTAACGTCTGTGGTTCCAGCGTTGGCTCCGCTTTTGTAGCAGTCTAATAAACATTACATTTGTGTTCCTATGATCCAGCAAGCTATACTGAAGAATTGCTCGACCCCAGAGGAATACATTAACGAATGTTACACATGATATTCACATGATTGCACCATAACGTGCACTTAGTTTCGATAATACTGACGTATGTACTCTAACGTAAGGGCTGACGTTACGTCGCACCATAAGTTACCCCTTAAACGCCAGTGTGGTCGACGCGCCTGGTAAGCCCACGATGGGCGCACAGCTATACTACACTTACAAAAACACGTCGGTCCATCTCGTAACGCCTGGCTCGAAGTTATAAAATACATCATAGAAGTACTCGCTGACTGCTTCGCATGATACCAATTACCACAACGCGTGGGATGTGCAGAATTTTTCTTCTTGTAAATATCTGTAAATATATGTTGTCTGGTAATACATATATATATATATATATATATATATATATATATATATATATATATATATATATATATATATATATATATATATATATATATATATATATATATATATATATATATATATGGACGGGATGCGAAAATACTGAAGATGTACATCGTTCCTCTTTCTCGTTATCCCGTTTCTGTGAAATTACGGCACTGGCGTCGTCTGGAAGTGCTTTTTTCTTCAGTATAAATAAATTATTAGTTTAATACTAACACTTATTTCAGTTTGTCTCTCAGTAGGTTCCATTGCAATCTGAATCCGCTGATTGCACCGCGAGCATGTTTTATTACTTTCACTGCACGCTAAAGCACTATGTGTATGCAGTGCGCCTGTTTTAAGAAAGGCATACACCGCTGCCTTATCCGATGCACAGGTGAATGATGACCGCATTTGCATTTGAAGCGTTTCCCGGCTGCAGGAACTTGCCATTACTAGCTATTGGTGTATTTCGGTAACTCTTATTGCATGCATCAGCCGTTTTAACCGGATGCTTTCCAACTTGCCGACGATTTACATATTTCACCGCATGCTGCAACCCAAAAGCTCTTCCACTGAAGACCATGGCTTGTGCGCGCTCAGACTGCGAGAAGAAAAGAAGAAACAACGGATTTCAATGTTGTCGTGAGTGTTCAAGCGAAATAGGTTGGGAAAGACGATGGCGCGGAGAGGTTACTGCCGCGCGCATGTTTCCTCGATACCTTTTAAGATAAGCCGCTGAGATGGGCTTTGCGGTTGCAACAAGCATGTCTCTATATAGATCGCCATACGAAGATGCAGTCTCTTTTTTGCTTCCTTTCAGGCCTTTTAAGCGCTTCTATGCCAGTCTGTTTATACATGCAAACAGCAATATTAACACGTTAAAAGCAGATTACCGCTTTGGGCGATTAGGACGACCGTCAAAGGCCCGCATGGTTCTATCCACGGTCCAAAAGTCGACGTCAAAGACTTGTACTGTGTATATTTTAGAGCGGTGTTCTAGCTTTCTTTCTTATTGATGAAAACGTTTCTCTGTAGTTCCGTTTTTATTTTCCATGCAGAACGTAAGCAGCAGAAAGCCGCAAGGTCTTGCAAAAAAGAAAAAAAAAAGAAGCTTTCCCAATACACAGCGTGCGATTGCGTTTTGATGCGAGTTGCATGTTGGCCAATTCACTGCGGCGAATGGGGGGGAACCTGCCTCCGCGGTAGATATATGCATCGGAGTGAGCCAGCAGAACGGTGTCGTACTGCTGAATTTGAAATAACGACACCGGAGCATGCATGAGGAGTGCACATGGGGTATTTGTGAACGCCTTTAATAGAGTATCTTCACATATTAACTGCAGTTGTGAATAGTCAATTATAGTTTGAATAACAGTAAAAAAAACAAAAAATTCCTGGGTACTATTGGAAAGAAAGAAATTATATGTTTGGGGACGGGGGGTGGTTAATGCTACGCGGAGGTGTTTTTTTAGGTTATTCCAGTTAGCTCAAACCTGCTTTTGACTTCACATATACCTGTATGCCGATGAAGCTACACACTAAATAAGAGGCGAGTTACATTGCTTATTGCCATTACATAACGAAAGCTTTATGCAACACCAGGTTTGTAGTGATATAAGGAAGGAACAGGAGAGACGGGAAAGGTAGGGATGTTGACCCGTTTAGAATAATCAGTATGCTACCCTTACACGAGGGAAGGGATGGGAGAGTTTGAAAGTTACAAGTGCAAAGAAAGAGAGAAAGAGGGGGTGCACGCACACAACGCCGTTGTCCATCGCTCTTGTGTGGTATGCAACACCACTATTTGGCTGTAACCGCCTGTGCTGGGGTGGTAGAAGAGTTACGAAAAAAGACAGATAGATGACACTACGCGGAACATGGTTCGTTAATGTGCTGTTTCTTACGGTACACAAATACACGAATGTCGAGACCATGCCGCAAACTGCGATTCACACTCCATATTTGATCAAGGGTAACAGATACAGAGTGGCTCTATTTAAAGTAGCTTGTGTTGAAAACTTAAGATGTCGCTGCAATCGTTACCACCCAGCAGGGCGATAGCGGCCCTTCAGAGAAAAATGTTTGAGTGACCAGGTAGTCAGCATCCGCTTTAAGATGTGTTTTCGGTCTTGGTTTAGCATGGAAGCACAGTTGTTTTTATCGTCGAGTAGGCTTGCCTTCTAACGATATGTTATTACAGAAGAAAAACAAAGCCCGGAAATCCCGGGAACGCATGTCAGGTCTGCGGTTTAGAAAATGTCAGTCGTATACGCACACTCCCTACGGCAACTTGTCCTTCCCTCAAAAGCGGGGCCCGTGCTACGGGACATTAGTTAGATGGCAACATTAGCGCACTGGACCGCTTCAGCCAAATCATCCGCGTCTTTCTTCGCGCGCGCGCGCACTTTGTGTGTGCTTGTGCGTGTGTGCCAAGAGAGAGGTGAGGAAACAGAAAGCCAGGGAGGTCAACCATAGGCGCGTCCGATTTGCTACTCTACATTTGGGGAAAGGGAATGGAGGAATGGAGGTCGGTAGATGAGATTGAGGTATATAGTATTTGCATGGTGCTGGCTTGCGATGTATCAGACCAAATCAAATCAAATCAAAATGAGTTTATTAAGACGTGTATACAAAAAACGCGTACATAATATTTGGACCAATAGCCTATACGTGGCTAGTAGCTGGTCCAATAGAGAAAATACATAAAAATTAGCAACGCACATGATTGCTCATGAAAATGATTGGTTTTATACGTATGGAAGTTTCAGCGATGTACAATCGACGTATGGAAAGGTGATTACAATTCACTAGACAAGAAAAAGCGTTTACAAGAAAGGTTGAAGTTACGCATAGTTTTTATTTCTAGAGGCACAGTGTTCCATGTTACAGTTCCGAAGGATTCTAACAAGAACAGCTGAACAGCTGTAACAGCTGTATCGTTGAGACAGCCACCTCGTCATTGTGTCTGACGATATGTTGAGCGGCACCTACTGCGGAACAAATTAGCAGCGCGACGAACAGAGATGTCTAAGGCACTGCCACTCACTGATTTGCAAATATTTCGACAACCGCGACATGCGGACGAGTTGTTCATTCGCCTAATGAAGAAAACAATGCAAGCAATGATTGAATTTGGCAAAAGAAGTTTTCAGAAATGTGAACGGAGGGGCGATAATATCTGAAGCTGTTCTATAAGCGACCCTGGCAATGGCTCATGGACATACGTCATATTGTGAGTATACATGACTTTAACTTTCCAATTTCCAGTTTGGCTTATTAACTGACCTCACAGCGTCTTTTTCGCGTCTTTTTCTACATTTCTTATGACATGGAATATTCGCGATAAGCATGTGTGGCAATATATTCTCCTGTCCAGTGTGACATAATGCTTAGGAGAGGAGGAGAGGAAGAAACAGGCGGAAAGAGAAGGGGTTGGTGAAGTGGTTTGGAATGGGTAAATCTTAAGGCTAAATTTTCATAGCGGGCCACCTATTGGCCGCGCTATGAGCCTTCGAAGCGATGCGCGTAGTGTCGAATCAATAGACGTGGACGTGGCGTGGAGCTTGTGGGACCCACACTTTAAAAAAAAACATGGCTGCTCCCTCTCTCATAGGAATCGGTATAACACAAAAGTGAAACGTGTCTTCACAGACGTAGTTGAGCGTTTGTTGCGCATTATTTCGCCCCAAGGGCGAAGGAATGAATGCTACAGCAACAAATTGTAATGTCACGGGAAGAACGGCAAGCAGCTCGAAACTTGCAACGCGCTGCTCAAGCAGAAAGGACGCACGGAACGAACATGCACAGGATGAGAGCGAACTAACCGTGACATTTGTAAATTATTTCTGCGTGAGCACAACGCTCCTTTCGTAAAAGCGGCCGCTGCAGTGAGCCAAGTGACCTTCAAGCACTCAACTCGAGACGTACAAACCACCGCGATCACGAGATATGCGCACGCACAAGCGACCACGCCCTGTAGACGCGGGCGCTCGTCGCAACGGCGACGACATTTAAAGCGCGCTCTTCAAGCCCTTGGCGCCATCTCGCTTGTGATAACGAAAAAACGCTGTAACTCAGATCTCTGAGTACAGCCACCGGCAAATGGTGTATATAAATAGCTCACCGTTAGCATTGCGAAGAACGTGCCGTCCGTGGCCGAATCGTTTCGGTATGTGCGCTGCGGAGCGAGGAGTCGTAAGTTCGATTCCGGGTGACGGAACTTTTTCTTCTGCTTTTTTTTTCTTTGCCCACTGTTAGTCTTTATATTTTAAAACATCATATCCGTGACGGAAATACGTCAGTGGAGCCGTGGTGAACCCCGGCATAAAATACTTTCGTGTTAAAAAAAGTTGTGGTGTTTACTGACTCTGAGGTAGTAAGCGCTTCTCACACGTTCGCTGCTTATGTATACTGCAAGTAGTAACTTCGAAGCTAGTAACTTTCCTATCATGACAAGTTCAAACAAAAAAGTTAAACCGTATGGTATTGTCTCTTCATGTGATTGCCTTTGTAAATACGCACCACAGTGACATCCTCAGCTAACATTGTATACATAGAGACATGAACGAACCATAAACGAAAACGCGTGCACGTACATGTACGCACAGAGTATCAAGGCTTCTATGCGACACATACTTTACCAGCAGAACACCCCAAGGATATCCATATCTCTAGTTTCGATAGGACACGTTGCACAAGTGAGCAAACCATGAACTTAGACTGACATTTTGTGTTTTGGACCCGGATTTTTATACCTTACTACTTGCATATACGTGTGTCATGACTAGGGCTCCGTGTTCTTCGGAGTTTATGTTTACGGGGTAAATTCGGCGTTTATCGCAGTTTCTTTCTCCTATATCCCCAATTCTCCGAAATGCGGAGTTTAATTCCGCATTATTCTCAATACTCCAAAGCGAAATGATATCTGAACATGAAAACATCAGAACACACGAAGTGCATTTTTAGTTGTCTAGAAGGTCTGAACGCGCGAACACATATACACACGCGGAGAAATACTTGAATACAAAACACCTACGTTTTTGTGCATTACAACATCTAAGCTTGTTGTAATAGACGCAAGCATGCTTTAATAGCTTCGAGAAAATCTAGACGCCTAAGCACCGCCACCAGCAGAAAGAAGAAGCACAAGAAAAGAACATGCCTATTGAAAATTTGCCCAATGGTGGGCATGATGGGACCCACTACCCACCATCTTGGTGGATTATGGTACTGGGTAATGATGGACGCATGGTGGACAGATGGTGGGTGATGGACGGATGGTGGACAGATGGCGGTTGATGGACGGATGGTGGGTGGATACTGGGTGATGGACAGATGGTGGACAGATGATGGGTGGACGACGGGTGATGGACATGCTGGGTGTATGCTGGGTGATGGGCAGATAATGGGTAGATAACGATGGGTGTTGGACGCCTGAGTCAAAGTCGAGCTATGCAATTATTTACAAAAATAAGGCATTGTGCTTCTTAACGTGATTATAGACAACCTTTTACCATCGAGGTTAACGAGTTTACTTGCTGTGTCTACACGTGGCCAAGCATACAGCCACATGTTGAAGCAGCACGGAATCAATGAATGCATCTTGCACCAAATACTTGTTTATTTGTTCTCCGTGCTGCCATGCCTAACACGTACGCCCTGCTGGCTTGCTTCATAAAGTAGCTTCTTAGGAACTTGCAGATGGTAGAAAGGCAGTTTTCTTGAGGTAGTGCAGTCAGCCAGATTGGGTGTGCTTTGAAGTACTTTTCCAGGCATGCTAGAACAGAATTGAATAAAAACAAATAAACTGCTTTTGCTAAATTTGGAGCAATAACATCAATGAAACCAGTTGCAATAACTTTGACCAAAGGCTTAAACCATATCAAGTCAAATAAAAGGCAGCATGTATCAGTCCACATGTCCGTAACGTTCTAGTACATAGTTGATTGCCAAGGCTGGTGTGCAAACCCAATTAGCTACAAAGTACGTCAACGGATGTCCTCGCTGTGTGCTTTGAGACTCCATGTCGCTTTTTCTTATGCCAGCCATCTTTGACTAAAATATGCAATCAACCACTCTTTCCCTACCGAGTTTTTTTGTTAAAAAACTATAAAAATACCATTTTTTATTTGCCCATTTGATTTCACGTGTCCCGAAACAACTAAAAAACTTTTTAAAGGCACTTTATTCGCAAGGTAAAAGAAAAATATTTTTTGAAAGTATGCGGAAGATTGGCTTCACTGCCCTGCAACACAGAAGGTGCCCTAATTTGTATTCAGTCTTTGGTGCAGAAAATGTCTTTGAAATTTAAAAAAAATAATAATGTGCGGGGAAAAGGAGCCCGTAAAAAAAGCCCTGGATGCATCGTGACGTTGGAGGTTTCTTTACAACTATTGCCGTGCACTGTCGATACGTTGAGATTCGGTGGTCATCCGAATCTGAGGATTTAGAAAAAAAGAATATTCTGTGTAGTCGCTGCCACACTTGCAGGGGCACTGATATTCTTCGTTCCACAAAACTTAAGCGAACAAGCTGAACAAAGCTGTTGCCGGCACTCGCGCATGTACACCCTTTTCTAATTCAAGCTGCGAGAATCCCGCCTGTCTTCAATAAAATGCATGCTTTGAGCGTGTTTTTATATTTTTTACTGCACTATCTGAGTAAGTCAAAGACAGCGCAGCAAACTGAATCAGAGTATCTTAATTGCAGCGCACGCAAACGCTTCTTTCAGCGTGGACAAGCCCAGTTCTTCGGTAGGAGCAGTACAAACCATGTACGAACTCAGATCGTCTGTGGTAGGAAACGGGTTAAAAAGATTTTAAAGAGAAAAACAACTTCTGTCATTTAGTGCAAACAACTTCAGAGTACCAACGACACCACTCTTTACGCGAGAAGATGCTTGGCAGGCGATTCATGAAAGACGGTAGGCATGCAAACTAGAACACAAGAGAGAAGTCAGGACAACACAAATGCTGACTAACCGACTAGACGAACAAAGTTTAGTCGGCGTTTGTGTTGTCCCAACTTCTTTCTTGTGTCCGTGTTGCATGCCTACCATCATTTATCATGAATCCCTACCAACTAGCTCTGCTTTCTGGCATTGGCAGCAAGACAATGCGCAAAAAGAAGATACACGAGGCGATGCTGCATAGACGTTCCCACACCAGCTCTCCGTGACATCAGATTTTGCCAGCGCCTGCTACGGGCAATAATCTTTACATTGTGTTCCTACAGACCCAAATCTTAACAAAAGGTTCACAGAATTTTAGCGAACCAGTGTGGCCAAAATACCAAAAAGACGTGATCTTCGCAACATCATGTTGACCTGTATGTGGTGAGTTTTAGCATGAAATTCAAGAAGTGAAACACTGGCCTTCATTTCCTCTTCTACTTATTTACCTATGAAAGTAAAATAATGACATTACAGACCTTAAATAATAATTTATTTGTATAAACTGATCTAAGGTTTCCCTTTAGTGTCCTTTAAGGGGAGACACTCCTCGAAATAACTTTTTCATTTCCAAACAAATTGCTGGTCTCAATAAAAGTTTATTCCTCCCCCTCCTTGTAATAGACTTGAAAATACACATACGCAAATACACATACACATATGTTGGCATCAGATGCAATTCGCTAAAGATTGTTTGTGCCAATACAAGTGCACTGGCACTTGAGTTTGCAAATCTAAGTGAAACAGCACAGAAAAAAAAGCTACAATGTATGCTAACGTCCTTCACGTCCAAGATGGTGTGAGCGTGTTGCGTTAGTGTGCCGTGAATGCGCTGCGTGCAGAACTTTCCTTTTTTGGCACGATGGGAAGGCATGAAATTTTATAGAAAACTTTGTGGAGGACAGGCACAGCTAACCACGTCATCCAAGTAAGGTGTATGGTTTTAATTGTTTATATTTTTTGTTCATATTCCTATGCTCAAACACAACGTGAAGACTAAAGAGTACTTATACTCAAATAAATAGATTACTCTGGTAGGCCATACCTTACAAATTTCATTATTCATAAGTGTGCTGTTTAACTGTATCGCTGTGAATGCTGCAGCATAAGAATGAAATCAAATTTCCATAAAGCGCAATTAAAAGAGGTTTAAATTGTTTTTCCCATGCTTTCTTTGAATCCATTACTTGTTTTTTTCATATGGTAGTGTTTAACGAAAACTGGGCTCGCCTATTGCTTTCCGTCCTCTTCGTCCGAACAATAGAAGCACTACTCGCTGAGTGCGATAAAAATAATGGCAACTAGGGGAAAATGTGACAAAATCAGTCTGAGAAATGGCAGAGATGCAAAATGGACACAGCATATTTGTTCAATATTCAACACAGGTCTTAGGCAACAAACATTGATGCCATTTGTCACCAGCACTGAATGGGCCAAACTGAAGTATATAATTGGCCTAACAGACTGCTTATGTCCAGCATGTGTAGCAGCCACTGACCTATATGCTTGGGTCCCCAAATTGAGTGCCATCATTGCTCAGAACAGCAGACGTGACGTTCAAACTAGCATCACTTTTTTCGTAGAAAGTGAGTGCATTTGCCGTAGTCTCGAACCCTCAGCACTCAATAAATAAAAGGTAATCATCTACTGACCAAAAGATTCTAATCAGGGCACCATCAGAACTGACAGTTGGGAGGGGTGGTACTGATTCATCATTGAAATTTTGCTGGTGTTGTTTTGGTCTCTTCTTCGTTCTTGTCTAGTGTATTAAATGATCAACCAGAACGTATACTTCGTCGACCATTCTTAAACATCACCAAGTTTGTGTGACAATGCAATCCTGCCACCCTTTCATTTATTATCATTGATATGTATCAGACAACATTTCTTACAAAAAGCCTCAGCATTACTGTGTTTTTCAGAACACCTTTCAGATCTTTGCAGGTGCATTTGTTGAATTTTTGCCTGTTTACTGTGGATCTACAGTGACGTGATGGCTGGATGATGTCTTCACACAAATTTCACACAAATGTATAAGTTCCGAGGTTATGTCAACCCTGCAATTCATTTCAAATAGATTGACTGTGAACAATAACCGAACTCCGAGATCTGGATTATTTTGCAGTTACAAGGTACTAATAGGCAGATTTCTCCTGTGCTGTTTTTGATGAGGGCAGATGTGCTGGCTAGAACTTATGAATATAAGTGCCTTGCAATGATGACACAGAAATCTTGGGCTTTCACATGCAGTTCAAAGGCTACCACACGTGCTCGGCATCATGTCTGCAGTTCGTACGGCAATACTGGACTCATGTTCAACCTATTCAAAGCTGGTGAAGAATATTTAGAATGACAGAAAGCTGAACAAATTGGTAATGATTCACCTTAAAACAAAGGTAGGCATGCAAACGCAGGCACAAGAAAGAAGTGGGGCCAACACAAACACCAGCAAACAAATGAAGAGGCATACAGTGGTGGAAAAGAAAGTGGACACAAATACCTTTACACGCATGAGCAGGGATAGGGAGACACTTATCAATCCGGCACACTTGGAGCTTTACGTGAGAGATAACACTTCAGGAATCTGATTTCTTCGTCATGCAAGTCAGCCGACAGATGGCTCACACATGCGGTTCCACTACTATCGATATGCCAAGCTTCTACCATTACAGGTTTTTACACTTCCACTGTTGTATGAAACTACGCATTCATTTAATTTTGGCGTGCATTTACACTCTCGACAATGCAAGATTATATTAGATGGTAAACCTCTAGTTTATGACTCCTGATGTTTCGTTAATCTCTGGTAAACATAGCGGCCCATTTGCTCTTTGGAGAAGCAGCAACAGCGAAGAGAAACATTATACCACACTTGTACCGCAATCGGTAAATTTTTGATGTGTTCTACGAAATGAATGTTAGTGCACTTTTGTCTATTATCTGTTTATTCTCTCTGCAAGGTGGCGCAAATCTTACGTAGCTTATTGGCAGCCGTAAAGAGAGCATTACCATGGTATGCACTTCTCACTTTCTTTAGCCTGTGACATAAGCAATGAGTATAAAGAATACCTAAGGCATGCTTGTTACTGTTAATTTTTGCATCCATGTTTGCACGTGACACAATCAGCTTCTTTAAACGTTCAGTGACAGTGGCTACTGCAAATCTAGGATAACCTGCATCTAATGGATGCGTAACCTGTGCGTTAAAGCTGGCCTTCATTTTGTGTACAGACTGGTGACAGATGAGTTAAAGCATGACATGAAAATAGCGTTTTTTTCTAAGCTTTGAATGCTTGGAGTTGAAGTTTGACAACAGTATTGAAGCTCCAGAAGAATACTGCTAACAAACTTGGTTTTCCTGAAATGCTAAGGAAATGCCTAAAGTTTGTATACTATCATTCTGAAGCAATACTTCAGTAAACTTTGGCCATCCTCCATTTAACTCAAATTGTTGAATCATTGAGGTAACCATGGATTCAAATTGGTAACCACAACAAAATATCAAGTAAGCGTAACATGCACAGAATTGAACTTGCATTGATTTAAAGATGCCCCAATTCTCACTGATTTATACCTTAGCACAGTTGACAAATGCTTGGAGGAGGCCTTAGGTAAAGATATTATTGAGGTTTTTCATTACGTAGACAATTACATGAATAATTTTTTGTAGCGGTGATAAACTTGAAACCGTGGTTACCTTAGTGAATCGACAATTTGATGTGATTGAACGAGGGCTGAACCTTTCTAAATAATTGGCTCAGAATAATGACAGAATAGTACAATTTCAGGACATTACCTTAGTGTTTCTGGGGAACCACGTGTGATGGCAGTATGCTCCTAGATCTTCAAAACTACTGTTCAACTTCTCATCCAAGCATTTTCTCACCAAGTCGTGTGTGCACACAATGAACACCAGCTTTAATGAACTGGTTAGGCATCTATTAGATGTAGGTCATTCTTGCATTGTAGCCTCGGTAGCTCAATGTTTAAAGAAGCACATTTTGTTACGTCTGAACGTGGTTGCAGAAAGCAATAGTAACAAGCGCGTCTTAGGTGTTCCTTACATTCAGTGCTTATCTCATAGGCTAAAGAAAGTGAGAAGTAGATAAGGCATTAATGTTGCCCTTATGGCTGCAATGGGCTGGGTAAGATTTGCGCCACTGTACTGAGAAAGAGTGAGCCGGGAATAGACAAAAGGCAGACTCAAATATGTTTTTGCAAGACACACCCACTAGTTTACTGATTGCTGTGTAGCTCTGGTTTATAAAGTTCTTTAAAGCTGTGGCTGTTTCTACATAGGACAGAGGGGCTGCTGTGTTATTCAGAGATTAACGGAACGTAAGAGGTCGTAAACCAGTGGCTAACACACTAAATTATCTTTGCATTGTCGAGGGTGTATATGCACACCAAAATTCAATGAATGCAAGCTACTATTCGCTAGTACGAAATCACATTTCTCTCACGTAAAGCCCCACATCTACCAGATTAATAAGTGTTGCCCCATGCGTGTTTGTGTCTACCTTCTTTTCAGCCGCTCTGCATTTCTTCAGCTGTTAGTCAGCAATTCTGTTGTCCCGATTTCTCCCTTGTGCCCATGCTTGCATGCCTACCTTCATTTAAGATGGTGAAGAGTGGCACGACTGTTTGCTGCTCAACCGCAGTCTTGAAGAAATGTCCCCACATTGCTATTCATGAAAATATGACAGTTTTGCAAGTGAACCACGAAACACAGCTGCAGGATGTGAAACATAACATTTACCTGACTCTCGCTGCATGACTTGAGTAAGCATGGTGCTTCAGGACAGCTCCTTTGCAGATCTAGAGCAAAAACGCAATACAAAATATTAAACAAAAAATACAAATACATGTTTTTACTATAAAAATGCATATAGGTTAAAAAGCACGAGCTCGTATAAGCTGCTATTCACATATTTTAAAAGGTTTCCAAGAAATAATTCTCGAAGCATCCACAAGCTACAAACATAAGTAAATTTGATAAGATGCATCGTCAGTGTGTGAGAATGCATTTTGGCTGTTACCTATTAGGTTATCTGCGTGCAACTATTATAACAATACCTGGGCAATAAACTTTATAAATGCACTTCATCTGGCACTCTGAGACTACTAATATTTACAAACGTCGATGACATGGAAAGGTTATGCGGCTTTGAATGATGATCAACAGTACATACATGACTTCCCCCATCAGCTGTGAAAATGGCTCAAGCTATCGCTCTCTGTCAGCTAAATACACGGTGAACAGTTTTATTAAACCCCATTGCCAAGATAGCTGCTTGAGACATTGCAATGACATAGTCAACAGAGAAGCGCAAAATTATGTATTTCCAGGTTTGTTGAATCAAAAATAAAATGATACGTCGGCCACGCCACCAGTTTGCTTTGCGTTCGCTTATATGTATTAGTAGATAGGAGGTTGCTATTGCATATACTTCATTTTAGGCCAAAGACCTAGAAAGTGTTCACATTGGGCTTGACTGCCTTGTTTCCTAGTGGCGTGTGTGTCATCTTCACATCTTGTCTAATGCTGTTTCATTGCCTTTTATATTGCACCAACCAGTGCAGTCCCAGTCAAGCACACTACTGATTGAGTTGTGCATTGCAATCATGCAAATGTGGTTAACAAATATCAGCAAAATAAAATGTAAGGCACAATTACCTAGACAAACATAGCTTGTTTTGAACGAGAAAACTGTATTTCATTATTACGCTTCCTCCACACAGATTCCGCAGAAGTGAGTCGCAAAAGATATGTTGTTTGATGGGCAAAATGAAGTATATGTGACGCGCCTATTGACAGCCTTTCTATAGAATATACATATTTGATATTTTTTGTTTTTAGCTTTTGAAGAAACTGGACACTAATAAGCACACAAGCTAATGTGCATTCATCATGTCTGGCTGAGTAGCTATTCGATTCATGCAACATTTCAATAACAGAGCGAGTTTCATAAAAAGAGTGTATAAGAAGGTTACAGCTGTTGCTCATTGTAACAAGTTTGCTTGCCCTCTCCTTTTAGCAGATTTCTATAAAATACAAGAACCAAAGAAGGAAAATTGTAGTGATGCACCATTTGGCATAAGGCAATATGTAAGTGACTCATCGCTTAGCCTATAAAATGACACCATATCTTAAAACAATGGTCATCCTGCAGTGCCTGAATGTGCATTCTCATAAAGCTTGAATTCTTGCATTGTTTAACACTACTTAAAAACTGATGATAGTTATTGACTCCAAATTCTTCCACAAAGAGTCCTATTCGCCCTTTAGAGGGTGGCAGCAGCCCACTTTCGCATACGCTAGGCACAAATAAAATCTGAAAACATATTTTCTTGACGAACAGCCACCAGAGCAAGGTTTTGCTGCATGAGAATAACTAAAACTGAGATTTACGCACAACGCCAGCTGATAACCATCAGTCGCACTAAAGTGAGACACACAGCAAGGGTCATTTTGGCCCGTTATATCTCGTGAACAAAGCAAATGAGGACATATGATATTAAAACCGTGTGTTCATTGACATAAGCACTCTTCACTAAAAATTGTCGTCAAAGTTGAGACCGGATTGTTTAATTTATTTTTTGAAAATGAACTTTTTTGAAAAAAACTCGCTTTTAACTAGTTTTTTTTCTTTTTTTGCGTTGCCCGTAGGAAAATGATCTTCCGTACAAATGTTGCAAAGGTTCTTTCTATATTTGACACCGTTTTGAAGTTCCGTTTGAAAAAGGAAAGGCGTCAAGGCGCCTTTCCTATTACAAGCTTAGCACACTTTTTTATTTCTACCGTGTTTGCCATTTTTTCACATCTTCCTTTTGAGAACGGCATAAAAAAAGCTTGGATGTAATTCACAATATTGCGTTTTAAAAACAGGAAAAAAAATTTGGACACGTCATTTACAGTTCGCGTTAAATTCTGCCGTGAAATCCGAAAACATTGCAGTGAGCAAAGACAGGAGGCCCGCACCGCCACCTCCAAATATTTTTTTGCCACGCCGGGAGCGTTTCTTGGAAATAAAATTTTCGGTTCAGTGCATTTGAGTGTGCCCACATAAAACATAAAAACCCAGGCAAAAAAAATATCGACCAGACAGGCATGTTTGATCTCTCGTTGAATCACCCTCTGCTGCTTGCTGCTGTGTATTTGTGGAATGTGTTTTCTCACCAATGCTTGGTTCGAGGTCACCAAAATACTATTTTATAAGAACAGATGTGCTCCTGTTATTTCTGGGATGTCAAACTCAACAAATCCGCATCCCTTGGCACACGTCACTCAATGCATTAAAAAAAGTTTAGCCTGGCTGGTATAGATCCTAGCAGGGTATCTCCATCCTTGATCCAATTTCAGCGCTAAAGAAGTTGATATTATGGTACAGATTCACCATGGTGCCACTCAATGGTATCAGGCTGCCTGCAATGGGAGGAATCTCTTTGTCGTGTTCCACTTGGCATTCGTGACCAAAATCATATGGCTTTGAAGATGTGTGTACAAAGTATGGATAGGCATTGTACGCCTCAGGAAGCATTGCTTTTGTGTGCCTATCTGCAGCAAATGCATTTATGCCACGGGTATCTCTGCGCTGGCATTAGGTGTCGCCAAAGTACCACGAACATTCAACTCTAGGAAAGAATGTTCAGAGCCACGTGTAACGTTCAATGCAACAACAAAAGCAAGGATTGACTGCAAGCCTACTTGGTTCACAATGAGATGAAAAATGCTACAAGGTCGATAGTGTGTGTAATTGCGCTTCTTGTTTTGCCCAAAAGTGCTGTAGCATTATAAAAATGAGAGCGCCGTGAGAACACCATCTAACTTTGAATATGTAGGAAAGCTTCAAAATGGTGCTCCAAGAACGTTCACACATGATGAAATGAAAACAGCAAAAAAGAATGAAATATTGCACAAAACATCACAAGTCATGTCATGATGCCATAACTGGAGGAGGGATTTCAAGCTCCCTCAAAAATTTAAAATGCTGCATGTTCATATAAACACACACACACACATACGAACACAGCACAAAAATACATGATGTATAGCAAGACCGCTACCATTAAAAAATTTTCTGGCGAGGCCCCTGCATGGTGTGTATTTGTGTGGGGTATTCTGTGCTATCTTCATTATGACACTGTAGCAATAACACAAATCTCTTTGCTGTACAAGGGTGTATACATGAAAGCCAAATTTCTGAATGTGGCCCTATTTCCTTGAATCAATGCGGGAATTAGGGCGGTGCCATTACTAAACATGCAAATGGAAACAGGAATAATAAGATACACGGGGATACACGGAACAGCAACACAACACTGTAACTGGTTTCTAGACTTGACAAATTCGGCTGTTTTGGTGCGTGATATAGGTTGTTGTTATAGATTAACTAGACCTAGAAATGGAACGACACACTTTAGTATTGAGCAGCTTCAGATCTAAATGCATTTTAACTTTGATGTTGATGTGTGGCACATATGTCCTATGTATTATCGAAGATTCCTACTCCACATTAGCACTCCTACATGTTCTATGTTTGTGTGTAGCAGATGAAACTTATTGAACCTCACCACATGCGAGTAGTCACACATAAATCGCAAGTTTGGTCTGTGACAACAATAATGCCAAATTGTTACAACAGAGCTGTGTCCTACCTGCATTGTTCATCACTCAGGTTCACATCAGCACTGGCTGCATATGGTCATCACCAGCAGGGGAGGCGGCTGCAACAATTTCTTTGTTAAAGCATTGCCGAGAATTTGGCTGGTAATACAGGCTTTGAGAGAAAGTTGTGTAATAAGGCTGTACCAGTCAACTCAGAGGTTATGCCAAGCGGCATGGTTCACGCAAACCATAAACCGAATAAATAGATGGGGAACTGACAAATACAGGGACATTTGTAACTTCGTTCATCATGGAACTAACACATTATGCACTGATTGATTCTGTGTTAGACGAAAATACAAACCTGAGGGAGGTCAATAATTTCACTAATAACCCACATCCTTGTCAGCCACTGTATAATGGGCATTTCGAAAATTACCTACTTTTAAGACGAAAAATGTGAAATATATGTTATCTGAAAAGTTCAAC
>NC_051176.1:85285584-85330838 GCF_013339695.2 Rhipicephalus sanguineus | reverse complement strand
CTATCTAGCCGCCTACGTCTGAGTGCTCTCGTGATAGCTTGCTTAACTTGGCGTCCGACCAAGATTGGCATGGGAGGGTAAGGGGGTCTGATGAAGGAGAGTTGACGTCGTCAAACCCTCCTTTCCAGACCACGTGTGGCACATACCCGTATACCACGGGCCGCGCCATACGGGTATGTGCCACAGTGATTGACAGTTTATCCTAACCAGGAACGGTGAGAATAGAACATTGGCAATTTTAATGGGAGAGCGTTAAGAAAAACTGGGACACCGGCAGCGTGTGACCCGACGAAAGCGAACATAAAAATTAAGATCCCACATCGAACCAAGCATTCTCCGTGGCAGTCAGGTATTCTACCACAGAGCCACGTCAGGTCTAGAACTGCTTTGGAAAAAGACCCTGCACAAATTGGATTTGCATGCGCTTTGGCACAGAAGATGGACTTGTAGCACTTGCTGGCATGGTCTTGCAGCAATAGGACACGCCGGGTGCGAACAATATTAGTAATGGATGTACACAAGGCATATGATGAAGTTAGCCCCAGTGCCATACTTGCCGTTATGCGTTGCGTGGGACTACACGAGCGCGTGTGCACCTTCGTTCACAGGTTCTTGAGTCAACGAACGTTTGCTATTCGTGTGGCGGGAAACGCAACCGGCACCTTTAACTCAAAAACGAGGAGTGCCACAGGGATCAGTACCTGCAACATTGCTCTTTAACCTGGCAATTCTCCCCTCGGATGGGCTCTGGCAGCGATCTCGGACGTGTATTAGGATATGCCGACAATATCACAGTGTGGAGTGTTCACAACGACCTTCAACGACAGGAATCAGCCTTACAAGACGCTCTTAACACAGCCGACGAGTGGTGCAGATGCATAGGATTGACCCTCTCAACAAACAAGACTCTCTACATGTCGGTTTGCCAACATCTGGGGCCGGCGACGACTTGTAAACACGCCTATTCCGCTGATATTATCTGGACGTCCTCTTACGCCAACTTCCCAGCTACGTATATTAGGCGTTGTCATTACGGCAAATGGCTCTGTAAAAGCTTGGATTCGTGAAATTAAGCAACAAGCGCACCAGGTGCCCATCTGATACGACGAAGTAGCTCAAAGGCTGGAGGTGCCCGCCGAAGATTGCCCGTTTACTTGTTCGAACAGTGCTGCAGCTCGTCTTATTTATTCGGCTCATTTCAGCACCTTACAGTGAGAGATTGAGCCCGTTTAGAATGCATCAACGAAAAGCGATGCGCGTCGTTACCGGGCTTACACATGCACACCTTCCGATACTTCAGGAAGACGCGCACTAAAACCCATCGACGAGTTGATTTATCAACGCCGGCAAGCAAGGGAACTGAAGCCGTCATTTCTACGACCTGCCGCTGACTTAGTGGCATATATGAGCAATCCGGTGTCTGTCTCGCCACATTCAATAGTAAGCCTTCCACCGTGGGGTCACCGGCAACTAACGGATAACAAACCTATCGGCCGCCTCCGAAATCCAGTCCCTCGTCCAACTACTACATTCCGCCGCCCCATTGAAGAAGCAGATGCCGCACTCCCGACAGGCTCACTGGTGGCCTATACTGATGCGAGCTGCTCGGACACGCAGGTGGTTACGTCAATCGTGGTGCCGGAGCACCAAAACCTGTGTCAATCGCTTGTACCTCCTGAGAGCTCCGGTTCCATCGGTCAGTACTGAACTTCTGGCCATACGAGACGCAACAAAGTTGGGTAGCGCGGCTTCTGCATAGTCGTCATCCTTTACTATAATACGCACCGACTCTACATCAGCTATAAAGGAGCTCCGCAAGGTACATAACGCGCACACTTTCGCAGGCGACATGCAGCGCATAACTGCACAGATGCCTGGCCAGATAAGGATACAGTGGATACCACGGGACACAATTTCTGCTCACATACAAGCTGACACCGCCACCCACAGTGAGCTGCCACTTATATTCTAGAAGCGCCTTTCCCTAGTGACCCGGGGTGAGTTTCTCCACCGCAAGGAGATTCTCCGCCGCACCACACGAGATTTAATTCCACCATGTGGTTCAAACCTCCCAGGCGGGCTTACTCGCCAGGAGGAGGTGGTGTTGCAAAGAATTCGTGTGTGGGCGGCGCTTACTCCGTCGGTCACAAATGCCTGGCCACATCTGCATGGACCATTTGGGGATACTTGCCCATTCTGTACCACACAAGCCCACACAACTCCTCGATTTACAAAAAACACGTCGATCCGTATCGTAACGCTTGGCTCGAGGCCAAAATATGCAGCATAGAACTAGTGGCTACCTGCTTCGCATGAAACCGATTCCCACAAGGCGTGAGATCCGGCGAATTTTTTTAACACGAAAGTGTTTTATGCCGGGGTCCACCACGGCTCCACTGACGCATTTCCGTCACAGATATGACATTATAAAATATAAACACTAACATATGGCAAAGAAAAAACTATAAGAAAAAGTTCCGTCACCGGGAGTCGAACTTATGACCTCTCGATCGCCAGCGCGAATCGACTCCACCACAGACAACATGTTCTCTGTTATGCTAACGGCGAGCTATTTATGTACACCATTTGCCGGTGGCGCTACTCAGAGATCGGCGGCACAGCGCGTTTTCGTTATCACTAGCGAGATGGCGCGAAGGGCTCGAAGAGCGCGCTTTAAAAGTCGTCATCCACGCGGATTAGCGCGCGCCTCGACAAGGCGTCGTCGCTCGTGCGGGCGCTTATCTCGTGGTCTCGGTGGTTTGTATACGTCTTGCGCTCTGCCAGCAAGTTTCCGTTGAGAGCACGAAAGTCACCTCGCTCACTGTAGCGGCAGCTTTTGCGAAAGGAGCGCGCTGCTCACACAGAAATAAGTTACAACTGTGACAGTTCGCGCTCATCCTGTGTATGTTCGTTCCGCGTGTCCTTTCTGCTTGAGCAGCGCCTTGCAAGTTTCGAGCGGCTTGCCGTTCTTCGCGTAACATTACAATTTGGTGCTGTAGCATTCATTCCTTCGCGCTTGGGGCGAAAGAATGCGCAACAAACGCTCAACTACGTCTGTGAAGACACGTTTCACTTTCGTGTTATACCGATTCCTACGACAGAGGGATCAGCCATGTTTTTTTTTACAGCATACAACATTACGTAAACATTCGCGCCCTTTCCCGTCGATGCTCATCCGTGTTCCGCGGCCCATTGCGGTCGCCTAAATTGTAATGTTTTGGACTTCCATTAAGAAAACACTTGGTATACGCTAAAGTAGTTGGTATAAGGATTAGTACCTGCCAGTCTGGAGAGCAAACGTATTATTTGCGATGGCGATCGTCAAATCACAGTGCTCTTTCGAAATGCATCTGAGCACCTGTGTTTCTGGGTCCAAGCACGAGTTTACGTAACATTCGTGGCACCTATTCACCCTCATTTCTGTAGAAACAGACGCGGACTAAAGTGAAACACACTACCAGATCAAAGTCTGACAGAAAAAAAACTAATAAAATATATGTCGAGGCCTTCCTTCAATGCCGAAGTGAAATGAGAACATCGGAAGCTGCAGAGGAACTGTTTTTCGTGGAGCAGCTAAATCCCTGCTGCGCCCCTTTCGCGTCGTTCCTGGAATATAGATGAGCGCATGGTTGTGTAGGAAACCGGAGCTGGGCAGGGAGCTGCCGTAATAGAAAAACAGCGCACCAGGCGAAGACGGCCAGTGTTTACGACTTCCCGTTCTGACCATTACTTTTCATTCTGTGTGACTTGAGAAGCGTATCGGCAGCCGGCGCCCAAAGCGAATCACCGAAACAAGCGGATGAAAGAGTAAAGGTGACGTATACTTTTTTCAGGCAGATTCTGCGCTCGCGTTGCTTGGTATACGCGGTCTTGCGGGAACCGATCAAGTGGAAGTCAGTAACTCGCAGTTCAATGAAAATTGATGCGCCGACACGATACGGGTGTCTAACTAGGACCTATAGTGTTACGTATGTCCCCTTTTCCGCCCTAGTATTCAGACTTCCCTAGGTGAACTTTTGCGAAAGGTTTTGTTCGACGGCGTTCTTTGCTTCCACCTGCCACCTTAGGTGACATGTCCAACATCGCGATGGGCGTACATCTCCCCTTACGAAAGAGTTCCAGGGTAAGATATATTTTATGCGAAAACAGAGCTTCTCGTAAGTGCCTTTTGCAATTTTGCCATGACTACTGCACTGTGAATATTTTCACGTGTATTAAGCGTGAAACGCTCTCCTCGGCGTCGTAAAATTCGTTTTGAGCAGCCCGTGACTCAAGATACGCGTCGTTTTCCTCCATCCAAGCGTGACACGGGTCGAGAAAGCCAACATTCGCTTTCTCTTACGCCTGATGCAGGATTTTATGCGTGAGAACCGGAAAATTCACGCTTAGGAACGACCGCGCCGTCGATCGTGGTTCTCCTCGTCACGCGCATATGTATCCTGATACGTATCCCGAGGGGTGCCGTACGACGTGGCCGTTACTCACTTCTGATTTGATGCTGTGACTAGCGCTTCCTTTCACTTTATTTTCCTTTTTTTCATGCGAAAGCATTGAAAGTTGGTGGTCACTTTAGAATATAATTTTGGCGGGAATACGGGGTTAGATCCGTTGGAGCCATTGGCTTAGCAGGCACATGGCGCGTTGTGTCTGCGTGCCTTGCAAGTGTATAGCCTACTGTGCGGAGTGCTCGCTTTCTGATGGTAAAAGGCGGCGAAGAAGGAACAACTTGACCAGTTATTTCACATGAATCGCTCAGTATGGTTCGTGTTGTACAGGGGTACACACGGGTACACGAAACGGGTGGCTCTCTACTTGATCTTGTATTTTTGAGTCCATCACTGGCTGAACAAAAGTACACTTGTGAAGTGATGGAGGGTACTTCAGATCACAGTATGGTGATGCTTCAGCTATTAGGCATGCTTCATGAAGTGCGAGCCACAAAGTCTGTACTGGTACCCAATTACTCTAGTGCTGATGATGTTTCAATTCTGGACTTCTTTGACGTTGACTATGAAGATCTTAGGCGCATTGCTGTATGTGATAGTTCAACGGTTGATGATGCGTGGGAAAGGTTTAAAGAAACGGTACACACACTAATAAAACGATACATACCTGACCGAAAAAAAAGGTTCAAAGAATGAATCCATGGATTTCGCAAAACATTATTCCCATGAAGCGTGATATAAGGCGCATACGGGCAAAACGAAAAAATACTAAACAAAGTCTGAGATCGGCTGACATCACGACGCTCTCTTTGTTGTTCAAAGCAGAGTTGGCTGGCGCAAAGAAGCGATACATGAATGAATCTTTAATGCAGTTTATTAAAACAGCACCGCAGAAATTCTGGCGATATTACCGAAAGAAAAATCCAATGTTGTGTATTTAACTAACGAAACCGGCACTGTTACCGATAGTTTTGAATTAGCCTGTACTTTTAATGATTATTTCGAATCGGTTTTTACGAACGATGATGGTATATTGCCGGAATGCAGCTTAGGTTGTCCTACCTCGCCAATAACTGATATTGTGGTTACTCGGGAAGGAATTTGTAACCTTCTTCTAAATCTTGATGAAAAGAAATCAACTGGCTTAGATTAGATGGCACTCCGAATGTCTTTTTAAAAGGGTATGCTGAATGGTGCTCTTATTATCTCACTGATATATTTAACAAATCTTTGCGTGACGGAGAGGTTCCTAATGACTGCAAATGTGCTAAGGTCGTACCAATTCATAAAGGAGGTGCTAAAGACTGCGTAAACAACTACAGGCCTGTGTCTTTGACAGGCACGTGTTGTAAAACACTGGAGCATGTTCTTATTAAGCAATTAACAGAGATTCTCGAAGAGCACAAACTAATGGGACATGGTTTCAGGCAAGGTTTCTCGACAGTGGCAGTTCTTACCAAGGTACCACATTTCATTAATGAAATCTTAGATGACACAGGGCAAGTTGACATTACTTTTCTTGATTTCAGAAAAGCCTTCGACAAAATGTCACATCCAAAATTGCTGCATAAACTTAGCACGACCCTGCAGAATGATGAGCTCATAAATTGGATAAAGGCTTATTTGACAAACAGATAGCAAGTGGCTTGCATTAAAGGCACAATTAGTAGGAGACGTTCGGTAGGTTCAGGAGTTTCGCAGGGCTCTGTCATAGGGCCACTACTGTCATTGCTGTATCATAATGATATGAACAGCGGCTTCTCGCCTGATGCTTTAATTAAGCGCTATGCGGACCACACAGTCATCTACTCAAAGGTAGAATCGAACTACGACCAAGAAAACTTAATGAACATCTGGGCATCATAGGCTCTTCGTGCAAAAAATGGCAAATGGAGTTGAACGCAAGCAAAACAGTTTCTATGCCGATTGCAAGAAAAACCAAGCCTCTCTTATTTCGTTACGTCATACATGACAAACCGCTCTGCTGTGTGTCAGAATATAAATAGCTGGATGTTTACGTCACAGATGGCTTGAACTGGAACCGCCATATAGATTATATCTGTGATAAGTCACAAAAAAGCTTTGGATGCTTCGTCGGAGGCTTGATGACGCGACACCTGAAGTAAAACGTATAACATATAAAACCACATCACTTCTGTTGCTGGAATATGCATGCCCGATATGGAAGCCATATACGCATTGCTAATGTGAACGGATTCAAAATGGAGCCTTAAGATATATTTTTAGTTCCTACCGTACAACGCAGTCCGTAACAAGCCTAAGAACAAGGGCTCATATTCTTACATTGCCCGAAAGAATGAATATCAACAGCATGAAATTCTTTCTTCAGATAGCCAATGGCATTTACAAAACAGAGATGACAAAAGTTTTCACTCTAGACACGTCGCATTCGCGGACAAAGCACACATCCACTATTGACACATGGAACAAGTTACGGAATGACGTTGTACTGTGCAACAATGTTAAAGATTCCGAAGGTGCATTGTTGAAATAAATGTATTTTTTCTCTTTTTTTTGAATGCCGGTTTCAAATGTTGAAGTGAGCTATGAAAAGGTACTCACTTGCTCACCTGTGTTCTGCTGAGTTTGCTGCAATGTGCGCATTGAATGTTGTATTTTTTTGCATTTCTTTTGCCTTCTTTGTGTCAAATTGTGAGATTTCCTTCCATTTTTGCATTGAGTTTTGAAATTCGTGTACTTGTGCCCGGTTGAGCAACTCCTGTTTGGCATGTATGCTAGCAGTATGAATAATTAAAAATAAATAAATAAATAAATTAATAAATAAATAAATAAATCGACCTGCACGGTGTGCCGCGCGCTATAAGTGCAAGAGCATCGAGTTACTGCCCAGGGTTCTTGCTCCCCACGGCGTAGCTTATTCGAACTACACTATTCCGGCAGGATGGTGTGCTTACTGTGGGCACTCGCTTGCCATGCATGGTCGCCTGGAATATCTAGGTAATCAAATTATTTCCTCATGTTCTTGATCATTATATGTGATAAAGCTATTTCCCGAAGAACGACGTATTCAATGTATTGTGCAGATCTTCCTACTGACCTCCGAACTTCGCATCTGTCAGATCAAGTTCTCAATGTGCAGTGCCCACGGATTGATACGCGAAACCTTAGGGCTAAGTAATGCATGTACAGTACTGACGGATTGAAATAGGACACTCGGAGCGGATGACCGCTGGTATATGCAGCGCCGCTCGTGGATCGTCATAGAACCAAGGTGTTGCATTGTGGTATAAAGCGAGGGGGAGAACATCTACGCAGCAGGATTGCTCCTTCCGGTCGCCAAAGAGCCGGCCTCTAGTTCACCACGCTGAGAGTGTGGCGCTGGAAAGCTTGCGTGCTTTCATATGCCGACCGAAATGGCTTGCCGGTGTGCACCTCCTATATTGCGGCACGAGCAAAGGACGTTCCTGTTACACGCGCTTTGATGATGCGGCACGAATGCTGTACAAGACTACGGGATTGCGCCTTACATCGCGCATGTAAGGAGCCCATTTTGCTAATATTTAAGTGCAGGGCCCGCTATCTTCACGGTTATCAATCGCAGTGAGAAAGCGTGGGGAAATAAAATAATGTCCGCGTTTTTCCCGCTTCCTTCGCCCATGTTCAACGCCCAATCTGCATCGTGTTGCAAGCAGCGGCCGACGTAGCGTCAACGAACGCATGTAACTAGAGGCCGACTAGTTGACGACCGGAAGGAGCAAACCTGCAACGTAGATGTTCTCCCCCTCGATCTATGCCACAATAGAACGCCTTGGTTCCATGAGCACCCACGAGTGGCGCTGCATATACCGGCGGTGTCCTATTTCAATCAGTGAGTACTGTGCTTCCGTTCCCAGCGTCTTCGGTTCGTGTCGTAGCGGCGTCATTTTGACTAGAACACTTGCATCAAAGCGAACACTAACTTTAGCGGCCAAATAGCCAGCGACATGAAGCAGATATATGGAGCAATTGCTTATAGAAGCCGTTATAGTAAAGAACGTGATGCGGCGTTTCAATCCGTGAGTATATTATAGATTCTATTTTACTCGGATTGTGCGGTCGACCGGGAAAGATGACGAGAAATTCTATGAGGAACACACCGTGGTATTTGTCAGCAGAAAACTCACGATTCGTGAGCAGGCGCGCAGCGCGTCGCAGTGCGTGCTTCATATAGGCAATACAGAATATCTAGCTGTATCACACTTCGTGGTCCAGGCAGAATATTGAACTCTTCCGTGGCTGCATATTTTGTCGTCGCCGACAAACGCGCTGCAAGCTAAGCAGGGGGGGAGGGCACGGGAGAACGAGTTAAGTCACGCGCGCGTCATGACATTGACCACTTTTTCTTTTTTCTACGAACGCGCGGCAGTAACTATGCTGCCCACGATGCTCAAATCACCAATGACCGTGAATTTGGGTGTAAGGCGCGGTCATTTGGGTATATGGCATCATTTGTAGAAAGAAGAGGCAACGATTCCTAGCTGACTAAGAATTACTTGTAAATTCCAGGGCGCGTGATGCGCTATAATGTTTGGCTCGCGTGTTCTCAGGAGCTCTACTGCCGATAGACAGCGTTTTCTGACCATGCTGAAAACATGTTGCTGGGCCCCTTTAAGGCGATGGCCCAGAATCCTTTGAGGTGTCACCGCACACGCTCAATCCTGTCGACCGCACAGTGATGTCTTTTCAGCAACCACTTTTTGTATTTTGAAATAGAATTATGTGCAACTGCATAAATAAACTCATGTTGAGTTATCTCGCGCAGCAGTGATAATTTTGCCACGTGTCACTGTGAGATACGGCAGATCGATTCCTTACAGATATATTGCAAGACTGCAGTTCCAACTAAAGCGAAGCTATCGTGTCGCAGTCGTGGCCGAGCGGTTAAGGCGATGGACTAGAAATCCATTGGGGTCTCCCCGCACAGGTTCAAATCCTGTCGACTGCGCAGGGATGTCTTTTCATCAAGCACTTTTTGGGCATTTTTAGATAGAATTACGCGTGTAACTGAATGAATAAATTGTTCTTTTATTATTTAGCGCAACAGTGATAATTTGGCTACGTGTCACTGTGAGATACGGCAGATCGATTCCTTACAGATATATTGCAAGACAGCAGTTACAACTAAAGCGAAACTATCGTGTCGCAGTCGTGGCCGAGCGGTTAAGGCGATGGACTAGAAATCCATTGGGGTCTCCCCGCACAGGTTCAAATCCTGTCGACTGCGCAGGGATGTCTTTTCATCAAGCACTTTTGCATTTTTAGATAGAATTACGTGTAACTGAATGAATAAATTGTTCTTTTATTATTTAGCGCAACAGTGATAATTTTGCCACGTGTCACTGTGAGATACGGCAGATCGATTCCTTACAGATATATTGCAAGACAGCAGTTACAACTAAAGCGAAACTGTCGTGTCGCAGTCGTGGCCGAGCGGTTAAGGCGATGGACTAAAATCCATTGGGGTCTCCCCGCACAGGTTCAAATCCTGTCGAGTGCGCAGGGATGTCTTTTCATCAAGCCTTTTTGCATTTTTAGATAGAATTACGCGTGTAACTGAATGAATAAATTGTTCTTTTATTATTTAGCGCAACAGTGATACTTTTGCCACGTGTCACTGTGAGATACGGCAGATCGATTCCTACAGATATATTGCAAGACAGCAGTTACAACTAAAGCGAAACTATCGTGTCGCAGTCGTGGCCGAGCGGTTAAGGCGATGGACTAGAAATCCATTGGGGTCTCCCCGCACAGGTTCAAATCCTGTCGACTGCGCAGGGATGTCTTTTCATCAAGCACTTTTTGCATTTTTAGATAGAATTACGCGTGTAACTGAATGAATAAATTGTTCTTTTATTATTTAGCGCAACAGTGATAATTTTGCCACGTGTCACTGTGAGATACGGCAGATCGATTCCTTACAGATATATTCCAAGACAGCAGTTACAACTAAAGCGAAACTATCGTGTCGCAGTCGTGGCCGAGCGGTTAAGGCGATGGACTAGAAATCCATTGGGGTCTCCCCGCACAGGTTCAAATCCTGTCGACTGCGCAGGGATGTCTTTTCATCAAGCACTTCTTGCATTTTTAGATAGAAATACGCGTGTAACTGAATTAATAAATTGTTCTTTTATTATTTAGCGCAACAGTGATAATTTTGCCACGTGTCACTGTGAGATACGGCAGATCGATTCCTTACAGATATATTGTAAGACAGCAGTTACAACTAAAGCGAAACTATCGTGTCGCAGTCGTGGCCGAGCGGTTAAGGTGATGGACTAGAAATCCATTGGAGTCTCCCCGCACAGGTTTAAATCCTGTCGACTGCGCAGGGATGTCTTTTCATCAAGCACTTTTTGCATTTTTAGATTGAATTACGTGTAACTGAACGAATAAATTGTTCTTTTATTATTTACGCAACAGTGATAATTTTGCCACGTGTCACTGTGAGATACGGTAGATCGATTCCTTACAGATATATTGCAAGACAGCAGTTACAACTAAAGCGAAACTATCGTGTCGCAGTCGTAGCCGAGCGATTTCTACTTCCGGCAGCCGAGCTGTTCGGACGAGTGAATCATGGGCTCCGACGGAGCAGCTTTTGCGGCACCAAGTCGCGGTAACAGGCTTATCGATGATAACGAGGAAGCGAATTATCAGTTTATTTTGCCACCTTTGCCGAAGGGACACGTCGTAAAGAACACTGTGTTTTTGCATGGTGACGTGCGAGCAAGGCCCTACAGGGTCGAAGATTTCCGCGACGCGCTCGACGCGACTGGATTGTTGCCGGAGGTCGTGGCCCTTGGGGCATACCAGATCAACCACGTGTGGGCGGTCACCTTTTCGAGCGACGACGCGGTAAAGAAATTGCTGGCATTCAAGGAGCTCAACGTGAAGGGGCGTCGCTGCGTCGTCGTCGACCCTCAAGACCAGCAGGTTCAGTACTCACGGATTGAAACAGGACACTCGGAGCGTGTGGCCGCCGGTACATGCAGCGCCGCTCGTGGGTACTAGTGGAACCAAAGGTGTTGCATTGTGGTATAGAGCGAGGGAGAGAACATCTACGCCGCAGACTAGCTCCTTCCGGTCGCCAGCGAGCCGCCCTGCAGTTCACCTTACTGCCAGAGGGGCGCTGCAAGGCCTGCACGCTTTCTCATGCAGAACGAAATGGCTTGCCAGTGCACGCTTCCTATATTGCGGCGCGAGCTGAGGACGCCTTAGTTAGACGCGCTTTGATGCTTTGAGACGGCACAGATGCTGCGCAAGTAATACACCGGATCCAGCTAAGCGGCTGCGCCTTACTTGCGTTCGTGATGCTACATCGGTCGCTGCTTGCGACACGATGTCGAACACGGGCGAAGCAGGTGGGAAGAACATACATTATTTTACTTCCCCGCGATTTGTGTCTGCGATTGATAACCGCGACGTTTGCGGGCCCTCCACATGAATGTTGGCAGAATGCAATGCTTACATGCACGCTGTAAGGCGCAATCTCTTAGCTGAGTCCTGTGTCTTACTTGCACAGCATGCGTGCGGCATCGCCAAAGCGCATGTAACGAGAGCGCCCGTTGCTCTCGCCACAATATACGAGGTGCGCACTGGCGAGTCATTTCAGTCGGCATACGAAAGAGCGCAAGCGTTGCAGCGCCACGCTGGCAGTGTCGTGACAGTGAACTACAGGCCGGCTCGTCGGTGACCGGAAGGAGCAATTCTGCTGCACAGATATTCTCCCCCTCGTTCTATACCAGAATGCAACAGCTTGGTTCCATAAGCGCCCAGGAGCGGCGCTGCATGCACTGGCGGGAACGCGCTCCGAGTGTCCTGTTTCAATCCGTGAGTACTGTACGTCTCCGCCTTCATTGGCTCCTGTATTGGGTGGCGGATGAAGATGTAAAGACAGCGCTGGCAGCCTTCGGCAAAGTCATTGAAGTGACGCGAGAACGTTGGCGCGTCAGAGGCGTCGGTGACAAGGATTCGACGTCACGGACGGTACTCTTGAAACTGAAGAGCGGATTGAAAGTCGACGACCTGCCGCACCAAATCCGAGTTGCAGGTGAACTGGCCCTTGTTGTGGCTCCGGGACGGCCTATGCAGTGCCTACGGTGCAAGGGAAACGGCCACGTCCGGCGCGAGTGCAAGGTGCCGCGATGTTCGCGATGCCGAATCTTTGGGCACTCTGAAGACCAGTGCGTACGCACCTACGCCGCAGCCGTGGGGCCACCAGCGAGTGAAATACACATGGAGATGAGGATGGATGCTGCTGAAGCCGAGGACGCCGCCAAGGGGGCTGGGGTCCAGGAGACCGCCAGCGACGTGGCGGAGACATCGAAGACAGAGGGAGGTGCGGAAGGTGAACCTGTAACCTCCGAAAAGAAAGACCGGGTGACACTGAGTCATGCAGAAGAAAGGGAAAACCGCCCTTTAGTCGACGATGCCAAGCACGGACCGGAGGGAGGGAACCCGTCCCAGAGCAGCGACGATATGGATACAAGTGGCCACGCTTCTTCCAAAAGACCGTTGGACACTACCGACGAGAAAACTACTGAGAGCCACGCCGACGGGCCGCCTGCAAAGACAACTGTGACGAGAAGGACCAGCATCAGGCCCCGCCCAAACATACCGCGAGATAGAAAGGGCGGCGATAAGCCACAACAGACCACGGACCACGCCAGACCAACGGATGGTCCCGGAGACGTCTAGCCACAGGCTAGAGGTGTGCACCGAGCTCCGGGCCTCTCTTTCTCTGTCCCGTTCTAGCAATGGCAACCTACCCGACGCTTAGCTTAGGCACGCTAAACGTGAGAGGTCTGGCCGCCAAGCGTAAACAAAGTCAAGTGTACAGGATGATGGTGGACCAAGACCTCGATGTTTTAGCCGTGCAGGAGACAAAGGTCGAAGGGGAGGAGGAGACCCGGGGCATGTTGCTAAGGTTTACGTCGATGTACTACGCGGTAGTGAGCCACGCTAAAGGAACATCAGCGGGCGTTATTTTATTTATGAGGAAAATGCCCGGGCTATCTATCGAAAATTATTATTCGTGTCCTTCGGGCAGACTAGTGTACATTGACTTTACTGTTTGTGATGTTATGTGGCGAGTTTTGTGTGTATATGCACCGAACAGTTGTGATGAACGCACTCAGTTTTTTTCCTCCCTAAAAACGCACATCTGCATGCAGAGAAAAGTTATTATTCTAGGAGATTTTAACTGTGTACTCAGAGATCGAGACAGAACAGGCAGGAGAACAAATGATAAAAGCTGCCATGCACTCAATGAAATATTGGCAGAGTGTGACTTAGACGACGTGGCGGAATGCCTGGTCGGAACACGCGATGTTCAATACACGCACTTCCAGGGCAATAGTCACGCTCGTCTGGACAGGATGTACGTGTCTCTAGACGTGATACCCCTGTGCCGCAGCTACGCAGTGACGCCTCTTTCATTTACAGATCATTGTTTGGTAAAGACATGTATTGGACACAAAAGAAAACGCAACACCTTCACGTGGGAGATGTGGAAAATGAATTCCAAATTGTTAAAGGACGAGCTTTTTTTAAGCAACGTGCAGGAACACTTGAAAGAAGTAGAAAATAACAAGGTGCAAATCGCTGAAAGGTGGGAACATTTCAAACAGCGAGTTAAGTTAACCGTCATCGAACGATCATGTAAAATAAGGCAGGAAGAAAGAGCTAAAGAGAAAGAACTAAGGACGGTATTGGAAAAATTAACGGCTTTACAAAGCAGCCAACCGGGCGTTTACAAAGATGACTTGCGCAGCATTAAAGCGAAATTGGAGCTCTGCGATGAAGAGCGATATCGGGGAGCGATTATTCGCGATAGGGTCGAGGCACTGACAGCAGATGAGGCGCCAACTAAACGCGCGCTCGGGCTGGAAAAGTCGCATGCGCGGCGCAACCATATAGACGCAATAGAAGTAGATTGTCACGAAATAACCGACTGTGATGGTATAGCACATGCGTTTTTCGAGCACTTCCAACAACTTTATGCATCGAGAACTGTTGACGTAGACGTTTTTAGATCTGCCTTTTTGGGACGTATGCCGCAACTCAACGATGACACGAAGAACAGGCTAGAGGCACCGATATCAGTCCACGAAGTTGAAAAGCAATCGACAACTTAAAAATAGGAAAGTCGCCTGGTCCAGACGGCCTAAGTGCTGCCTTTTATAAACAGTTTAAGTCAGAGTTAGCGCCCTTGCTCGCGGACGTGTTTAACAAAGCGTATGAAGTAAACGCACTGCCTTATTCTTTCGGGGAAGCGCACACCGTGCTCATCCCCAAGTCAGATCAGCCTGCGAAACTGAAACATGTTACGTCGTACAGACCAATATCGCTTACCAACAGTGATTACAAAATATTCATGAAGATAATCGCAGACAGGTTACAATCAGTAATGAAAACCATCGTAGGCAGGCACCAAACATGCGGCATCAAAGGACGTACCATCAACACCAACATACACATAATGAGATCGATTCTGGAATGCTGTGACGCGTTGAGGGAGCGAGTCGCAATTCTCCAACTTGATTTGGAGAAGGCCTTTGATTGTGTTGCTCGTATTATTCTAAGAGCCATTCTTGAGCATATAAACGTCGGGTCCATAATTGCTGACGGGATAGCCATGGCGTACCGGAACGGCACCACTAAGCTCATAATTAACAAGTCACTGGGGGCCCCCATCAGCATACAACGTTCTGTGCGTCAGGGCTGCCCAGCCAGCCCACTTTTGTTCTGTATTTATCTAGAGTGTCTGTGTTTGGCAGTGATTGAGAACAAATGTATTCAAGGATTTACAATGCAAGCGACAGAAGTCAAACTCCTGGCCTATGCTGATGACGCAGCCGTGTGTTGTAAAGACAAGCAGATTGTTTTGCAAACGATAAATGTTGTTAAAAACTTTGGTGAAATCACTGGCAGTAGAGTGAACTGGAGCAAGTGCCTCGGTATTTGGCATGGGGAATGGCCTGAAACCCCTGCTATATTTGCCAATGTCAAGTGGTCGACAGTGCCAGCAAGGTACTTAGGCGCACCGCTTCAAGCTTACAAACAAAGCGACGAATACTGGCAGGGCGAGCATAGAACTGCTAAAGAGAAGGCTGAAGCTTGGAAAGCTAAGCACTTTTCAGTATTTGCCAGGGCTACTATCTGCAACTTGTTTTTCGTTGCTAGGCTATGGTATGTTATGCAATTCATTTTCTGTAATAGGGTGAATGTGCAGAAATTGCACAGAGTGTTTGCCGTGTTTGTGTGGGGTTCCGGATGGGAGAGATGTAGTCGCAACAATTTGTTCAGAAGGGTGAAAGATGGAGGGTTAGGGCTGGCCCACCTGTTTGTGAGGCAACTAGTTGGACGGTTCCTATTCTTCCGCGACAACGAGGACCCATTTCTGCAAACAGTCTGTAAAGTTAGGCTCGCGCATTTGTTGCCAGAATTAATTGTATGTTGTCAAAGTGTGCCGGCGGCAGTGTTCGGTTTTTACCGAGAAATTGTATTCAGTGTTCGTTTCCTTGCTGTATGTTATTCGAAAGAATACCTGTTTACGGTCACAAGCAAAAAGCTGCGCAATGATGTATTGGACAGCCTCTTTCCCCCCGCCGCTGTACAGGGCGATATACAGTCGAGGTCCAGGTCAGAATGTTCTCAAACGTGTCAAAAGAATGCAGATGTCGCCAGGTATCAAAAGTTTCTTTTTCAAACTGCACACAGGTACACTTTCAGTTGCAACCTTTTTAGAAGAAAGGGGCTTTTACATGCCATGGGGATCACAATGTATCATATGCAAACAACCTGAGACAATAGACCACGTATTCTTACACTGCTGGGAGGGAGTGTATTTTTGGGACATTTTACAGCGAACAGTAAAGAAAGAATTTCCACTTGACCCCCACGGCATCAGATATTTGCCGATAGGAGATGAGGACGGAACACCTTTCGATCAGATAATGGTAACTGGCCTCTACTGTATATGGCGCTCACGCATGGCCGG
Organism: Rhipicephalus sanguineus; assembly: GCF_013339695.2. Classification (NCBI taxonomy): domain Eukaryota; kingdom Metazoa; phylum Arthropoda; class Arachnida; order Ixodida; family Ixodidae; genus Rhipicephalus; species Rhipicephalus sanguineus. Next base: position 85,314,371 of record NC_051176.1, on the reverse strand, counting down.
CTTCTATTGTGATCCCGATAGAAGACCAGTCCATGTGTATTTTCGAGAACAAATAACTCGTTTTCTTGATGTGATGGCTGCACAAGAGTGTCCGCCACCATGGCTGGCCAGAATAGAACCCCTGGCCAATCTTAAGGAATTCTAAACAACGACTGTTCCGATTTGACAGGTGGCAGCTCATTATTTATTTGTAATGGATAAGCATTCCATCTATTTATGTACATATGTTGTTTATGTTGATGCTCTCATGTACTGCTGATTACAGGCAATAAAGAAAAAAAAGCAGTCTTGGCCGAGCGGTTAAGGCGATGGACTAGAAATCCATTGGGGTCTCCCCGCACAGGTTCAAATCCTGTCGACTGCGCAGGGATGTCTTTTCATCAAGCACTTTTTGCATTTTTAGATTGAATTACGTGTAACTGAACGAAGAAATTGTTCTTTTATTATTTAGCGCAACAGGGATAATTTTGCCACGTGTCGCTGTGAGAGACGGCAGATGGATTCCTTACAGAGATATTGGAAGACAGCAGTTACAACTAAAGGGAGACTGTGGGGTCGCAGTCGTGGCCGAGCGGTTAAGGCGATGGACTAGATATCCATTGGGGTCTCCCCGCAGAGGTTCAAATCCTGTCGACTGCGCGAAGATGTCTTTTTATGAGCCACTTTTTCGATTTTATGTAGAATTAGGTATAAATAAAATTGGTCTTTAATTTTCTAGGCCATGCTGCCATTAAGAGAGCAACGCTGCGCACAGCCATGATAGTAACGCTGTGCGCAAGCGCTGCTATAAATTCTTTCCCTTTCTATCAGTGAACCATTCTTGCGGCCACCACCATGTGCAATGCACACGATACGTGTTGTTACAAACGTAGCGCCACTGGCTCGTTCACGGAACCATGACCGTCATATACGCCCGCCTCAGCATTGGGCGACAACGCAGTGCCGTCCTATCAGATGTTCATGCGACGCATCGAGCTATACCTGATCGCAATTGAGCCCGTGAAACACCCCTTTAGAGAGCAGAAAGCTGCAATTTTTTGGGACATTGCAGATCAGGAAGCAATTCACGTGTTAATACTCTGACTCTGACACCAAAGGAAGCTCAAGAATACGACGCTTTGGTTAAAGCGTTTGAAAACTACTGCTTGCCCAAGTGTGATCCGCTTGAGTTGTCAGGCGCACAGGGAGCCATTTCAACAGTTCTTTGGGGATTTCAAATTGAAAGCATGAACTTGCAATTTCGCCGACTCACTATATGTCCATGCTTAGGGATGAAATTGTATAGGAGAACTTTAGGGCTTTCCTGCGTGAAAAACATCTTCGAAATAAAGAGCTGACCTTAGTCACAACAGTGGAATGCTGCAGAGCGGAGGAACTTAATCAGAAATAAAGGCGTGCACTCAGGAAAAGAAGGGTAAAGCTGTTTTGAGAGCGCCAGCTTGGCACTGACGCCTAAAATACTGCAACTTTTGCACGTGACACGGAAGTGTCCGGCGCACGGCAAAACAGGCAGCCAGTGTACGACACCTAATCACGCGGCCGTCTGCTCTACGCGCATGCGAGCCGCCGTTGATGACGTGTCCAAAGGAGCGGAGAGTGGGATTGATTTTGATATTCTGAAGATCCGGCCGACGGAAAGTAAGCGTTGTCTCAAAAGTCGCGATTGGATTGTAACAACGAAATATTGAAAGAACTGGCATGCAGAGGAAGGTCGACACGGGAGCGATGGCCAATTTGTTGCCGCGTTCGCTTTTCGAAAGGCTCGAAAATAAGCAGAAGGCATACCACTGGAGGAGCGTCTTGCGCCAATATGGAGGCAGCGGAATACCACGTAGTGAAAAGGTTCGCCTCGCTGTGCCGTTAGACGAGCGGCGTGTGCTGCTTGAATTATTCGTATTAAAGAAAGAGCAAGCTGTCTTGGGCCTGGAGGCGAGTGAGCAACTAGGTCTTACCAACAGAGAAAAAGCGGTGGACAGGCTCGAGGTATATGGAAGCCTGAAGCAGACTTTCCCGGCATTGGTAGGACTCGACGCGCGTACCAAGCACTGCTTCGAGAGAACGCGGTTTCCGAGGTACATCAAACGCGGCGTGTGCCATACGGCTCCAGTAGCCACTCAACTAAGAACTCGACCAGATGAATGTCGCGAACATAATCGAGAAAGTGGGAGAATAACCGTTAGGCATGATAAGTTCTTTGGTTATCGTGAGGAAGAAAAACGGATGCTTAAATGAAGGATTGCGTGGGCCAGCGGATAATTAAAAGGGCGAAGAAAGAGCACTTTCACTTTCTATGCCGGGAAGACATCGAGGGCGATCTAGTATCTATTTCAAGCAATGTATTTCAGCAGACTTGATGCATACTGCGGTTTCCATCTACTTTAATAATAAATGATTGTTGGTGTTTAACGTCCCAAAATCACAATATTATTGTGAGAAATGCTGTTGGGGAGGCATCCGGAAATTTATACTACCTGGAATTCTTTAACGTCCACCTAAATATAGTTATATGGGCCTCAAGCATTCAGCTCCATCGAAAATGCGGCCGCTGCAGCCGGGATTCAAATTTCTCTCGACGAAAAATAAAATAAAATAAAAGACATCTGAAATATGTACATTCATTTTCACGTTCGGTCGTTATCGGTATATCAGACTGTCCTTCGGCATTGAATCTGCCCCGAAATTTTCTAGCGTACAATGAGCCAGATATTGGATGACTGCCAGTAACGCGGGTGTACGTTCATCTATGATGTGCTAATGTGGGGTTCTAAAAAGAAAAAAAGAACACGATCAATGCCTATACAACGCGCTAGTGAAGGCGCAGACTCAGAGCCTTACTTGCATTTTTAAAAGTGCATTTTTCGAAGAAAAGAAATCAGCATCTTAGCTAAGATTAGTTTCATAAGTGTTGAGCCCAATCCCGACCTTATAAAGTGCCCTTTAAACCAACCTGCGCCAACGACCGATAAAGACGTCCAAGGCTTGCATGGGACAGTGAACTATTTCGGGAAGTACTCGCCATTGTTGCCAGCCAACACAGGCCTTGCGCAACATGATTGGGACCGATACAGTATTCGAGGGGATGCATGCTTCCTGGCATGAGTGGGAGCAGCTAGAAATAATGCTTACGGAAGCATTAGTCTTGGCTGTTTTTAATCCAGAGCCTAGCACAAGGCTCTCGACGGATGCGCCATCGTTTGCACTCTGAGCGGTGCTGTTCGAACAACATAGCACAAGACGCTCGACAGATGCGTCATCGTTTGCATTCTGAGCGGTGCTGCTCGAACAACATGGATGAGATTGGCGTCCCGTAAGCTACGCGTGGCAGGTACCCCCCCACCCGTCGACGCTCTTTCATGCTCTTTCGCCCGATGAAGGACGGGCAGGGCATTTCGTCTCTGTTTGAGCAGCCATCGACGGCAGGCTTCTCATGAGGGACAATGTTATCGCGCGCGTCCTTCGTGCGACGGAGATGACCGACTCGTTTCATGTGTGTCTAAACTGCGTTTGTCTGCACCGATCGCGCAAGTTTACTCGCGGGGCGATGTTATCGATTTCGTCTCTATATACGGATCATGACGGCGACGGCAAAACCCCGCCGAGAGTCGCAATATTAAAAGAGCAAGAACAGATAAACTAGGAAAAACCGCACCACCGAAACTGAGCCTCAGCGAAGAGATAAAGCCGTGTGGCTGGCATCGTGAGAGTCTCATTGAGTGGACGAAGCTGGCAGCACAGGCGAAAGCCAACGCCGTTAAACAGAAAAAGAAAGTGCGGCGATGAAAAGACGGAAACGGAAACTCGTTCAAACTCTTTGCCGCCGCGCAGTTGGCGAAGAACGTGCTTTTCCGCCCATGGGCAGCCAGGGACACGCGCAACGTCGCGCGATGACTTCGCTGTAGGGTCTAGCCGGTAATTAATGGCGAGTGCTCGCGGAGGCGACGATACGCGAATAGCAGGTGCCCAAGTGAGCGACTGGTGAGGAAGATCGCTCTTGTTATGGAAGGGGTGAAAGGGCTTTGATGGGCGGTTGCTGGAAATGCGGGCAGGAACGCAAAGAACACCAGAAAGCAAGACGACTTAGTTGAAGCAGGAAGCCTCAATGAAAGATCCACCGGATAGAGAGGAAGACAGCTCGATAAGCATCCTGTTTCCGGTGTGCATAGCCTTTTCGCTCTCAGCTTCCTGTTCCCCATCAGTCCGCTTCCTTTGGCCCCATTTCCACCCCGGAAGTAAGAGAGAAAAAAATAAACTAGGAAATGCAACTCCCATGAATCACTTAGCGCCACTGTCTTCCTTCCTTTCTCGTACTTACATGGACCCTCCAGTGGTGGCTGCGCCATTTGCTGCAGGACCGGGCGATGATCATGGACATGTTACCTTGGTTGTGCTGCCAGTGCTTCTCATGCATCATTTGTTGGTTGCTTAATTTTGGCAGATCCGATGTATAGTTCATTCACTGTCACATAAAAAGTGAAGTCACCGCACGTGATTATATTGCTACGGTCTCTCCCACGTTTCCCGACGTCAACATCCTAAAGCGGGAACAACGGAACGACTTATCTTATCTTTGGACCCTTTGTTCGCCGATGCCCGCAGTCACGAAGGCAGTGCTCGCTTTTACTCCACGATGAAATGTTTTACAAGACAAATTATTCAGCAAGTGGCGCGTGCTGTTCACTGGTTGTTCCTGAAAGTCTTCGATGCGACGTTCTCCGTGTTAGGCATGATGATCCAACGTCAGGACATCTTGGATTCATTCGCACCTTACATCCAACACAGGAACGTTTTTACTGGCCTCGAATGCAACATTCTACGAAGCAGTAAGCCTCGAGCTGCGAAGTGTCAGCGTCACAAGCGACCCACAAGCGCCCCACACGGCATTCTTCATCCCGTAGCTTACTACGCTTATCAAGCAAGTTGGCATCGACCTATTAGGACCGTTTTCGGGATCTTCGAACAACAACGGTTGGATAATAGTCTCCGTCGATCCCCTTACCAGATACGCGGAAACCGCTGCGATGCGATCCTCCACAGCTCATTGCGTCGCTGCCTTGTTGTTGTAATCCGTAGTTGTAAGGCATGCTCCGCCTCGACTAATCATCAGTGACCGTGGTCGCCAATTCATTGTCGACGCTGTGGAAGAATTGCTTCGCCTCTGCACATCGCAGTTCCGACATTCAGTACCATATCACCCCCAGACGAATGGCCTTGTAGAACGTACAAACCGCACGGTTACTAATATGGTGGCTATATATGTCTCATCCAATCACAAGAACTGTGATGAGATCTTACCGTTTATCACCTATGCGCAAAGTGCAGCGAAGCACGAAACCACGGACTTCACGCCTTTCTAATTCCTCTACGCTCGATCACCGCGCAGCTTCCTCGATACAATCCTCATATTTACACTCCATGCCGAGGACTCAGTGGCCGAAACATTGTGCTGGGCTGAAGAAGCCCGCTAAATTGCTCGCCTGCGCACACTGGCATCACAAGATCGCTCCAAAAAGCGGTATGATCGACTTCACGACGCCATTTCATTCGACAAAGGTGAATTTGTGTGGTTGTGTACCCCCCAACGCAAAGGTGGTTTATGCCAGAAGTTTTTACCGCAGTACACTGGCCCGTTGGTCATTGTAGATCACTTGAGCGACTTGGCGTGCGCCGTGGCGCGCTTGACGTCAGCTGGTCGTCGGTCAACTCGAACCCAATTGGTGCTTGTTGCTCGTCTCAAGAGGTTTCATCCGTCCAGTGATTTGGACTCGCCCAGCGGCTTCGTCTGTGAACCGCGTATTGCTACGGTGTGAGGTGGGCTGTGGTATGAGTCAGGCACGAGGAAGACGAAGTTGTCTAGTGTGGCCTGTGAACTCCATCTTTGTCTGTCATTGCCTGACCTCGTTCTCAACCTGCAAATAAGCACAGTAAACCTTAACTGGACCGTAACAATATTATTGCTTGGATTCAAATTTCGTCACTCCTTCGATACGGGAAGTTCCGGTCTCCCGTAATAGAGCCGGTGCCTCTCCTGCATGCCTTGGGGCTCTCGGTCTCATCACCGGGATCGGGGCCTTAAAATTCGATGATGAATATATATGAAATTACGTGCGATATTTCTTTTATTTCTAGAAAAATTGCGGACGATTACGATAGTTGATGTTGAACAGTGCATGAGATAAGGGGCGAGTTGAAAAGAAAACAGGAGTTGTTTTCTTTTGAACCCCTCCCTTGTCTTATGCGCTGTTTAACATAATGAATCCGTACCAACTTGGCGAACTTTTCACCTTAACGCTTAACAGTATTCCACATGCAAAATGTGAGCGCAGCTGCACGCATGGTTTCATTTTGCGATACATCGAGGCAAAGAATTTGAGAGAGACATGTACGTACACTTAGAAACTAATCTTTAATTGCTTTTGCGGCGCGCACTTAGGGGTCTTCTCGGCTACGGCGCCTCCCTTGTGCTTCGGCGGCGCGCACCTCGTAATTCTGAAGTCGGCGCCGCTCAGCCCTCGTTCTGGCAGTGCGTAAACAAAACGGGTTTATTAACATAGGATGGGGAACTTTACAACGGTCATGAATTACGGGTTAAGGAAGGCTCACCGCAAGACCGAGGTGGCGCGCCTGCTATGCTGTCGGCTATCCAGAAAAAGGTTACACTGAACACGAGCAGACAATAATAATAATAATTGCTGGTGTTTAACGTCCCAAAACCACGATATGATTAGACCAGCAGAGAAAAGGTTCATGTAACCAGTGAGGGTTGCAACGTGGGCTTGTTGGTTACTCACCCGTCTTATAATTGAGTTCGAGCTTATCGATGCGCTTGGTAAGCTTTGTGTGAGCAAGCCGTAGATAACATTGTCACCTAAGGAGTTGGTTTTTTTGAGCAAGCGTTGGTTTACAGTTTTATCCTGTCATGCTTTTGCTAAGGTGAAGTGGTTTTTTTGTGCATCATCTGAGTGATCCCACGTGTTCAGCGGTATGCCTGGTTTTGATGGTATATAAGCGGTCTGGTTCTTGAAAATAAAACATGTTATTGCTAGTAGTGCTGTGTGGTGTTCCTATGTGCCTTCTCGTGTCCGCGTTTTCTTCGCGCTACACCAAAGGCCTTCCATGTAACCAAGTCGTTGCAAGCCTCTGAGCATCTCTCAGCAGTAGTATAATCGCAGTAGTGATTTTAGGAGATGAACGACGCTTGTTTCTGCAACCAATAAGAGAGCTCGGCGCAGCGTTGTTAGGGGTTGGGGAAAGGGGAGCGTAAACGAGTGGCCACCATTTTGAGATATAAGTACCCGCAACACCGAGTACCAGACCGGCTCACAGACCCCTTAGAGAACCCCGTGTGTGCCCGGTGACACTGGGAATCGAACCCAGTATCTCTTGCATCGATATAGCGCTCAGCGGAAGAAGACCCCGGAATGGAAGGTGCCCGGAGGCCGTCACTGCGAACCCGTACAAGGCACGTTCCCTCGCGCTTTGACTGTACACCGGGATGTCAACACACGGTTTGAACAGGAATGTGCGGCGCGCCCGCCATGTCCGCCACGTTGTCTCTGTGACGGCGGTTCCTGGAGATCGACTTGGCTCATGGCCAGCACAACGCACATGCTGGGAGACAAAGACGAATGCACCGAGGAAGGGGGGGGGGAGGCAAGAGGGCGCCTACCCCCAATCATATATGGGGGTGCCATTTCTGTTCCAAACCTCTACTCAGTCGTACCTGTCCCATCATTGTTTATTGTGCAGGGCCATGAAGGTCTCTGACGATAATGGTTGCCGAGGACCCCTGATGCTGTCTTCCAAGAATTGTTTACCTCTCACCTTTGCTCCCACAAAGCCGGGGACTAAATGCAGGCCGTTGTGAGAAGCCCGTCATCGCTTCATTTTCATTGTTGCATCCATTGCGTAGCTTGTTTCCTTTTGAACTCAACCAACCGGGGGAAGGGGGCGCTTTGGTGAACCTTCGGCGCTATTCTACGTTTATGCTACGCAACATTACATGCGTTAAGAAGACTTCTCCCACTACATGACATTCATACAGTGTTCTTTTCCGAAGTAATTTCAAGCAATGGCGTGCCTCTGTGGTAGAGCTTGGGTTCGATTCTCACTCGAGCCGATGATTTTCATTATTTATTTTATTTGCATCTTTTTCGATTTCGCTCACAGACAACGCTGGTTTTTCGCTCACAACCAACGACGCCGACACCGACGGCGACACCGATAAAGACACCGATAAAGACACGGGAATTTCTACGAAACGAGCTCTTTAACGCTATCACGCTAACAAATTTCGGAATGCAGACAGGATAACTGCCTCAAGCTTCTCCAGAGAACTTGCGGTGTGGGCAAGCTCTCTGGAGAATCTTGTTATAAAGTAATCTATCAGGATTTTATGCATTTCTGTGAAAGGCTCATTAGTTTTACGCGTGGTAATGGCTCCGGCGACACCGCGTGCAAGGGACGACTAGTTGTAGCAATCGCCAGCCTCTATCGCTTTGCTAAATCAGCGTGCAGCTACAATGCCCCACATCACAAGATGCGAGGTTCGAAGGTCGCGTATAGATCGTATTAAAGGGGTCCTGAAGCACCCCTGGGCTGATTGAAAAACACACATCCTGCGGGAAAGCTGACACGGCTATGAACTGCTCTGCCAAAATATTACAGTCGGTGCGGCGCCGCGTAATGGCACAAGCGGAGCAGCGAAGTTTGCCGTTTCCCCAGGCACCCTTTTTTCAACACCCGAGGCCAGTTCTCACTCTCGTCGGTGGGCGGGGCGCTGTCCGCTGTACGTCGCAAGAGACATAGCATCTTATGGCCGATAAGCCGACCCGTAAATCGAGGAGCGGCGTTCCGGATCAGATGCGCTTCCTGCCGCGGGGTTGCCGCCACTTGCCGGCGCCGCACTCCTCAGTACCACGGTAGGCCAGCACTCGCGCAAGCGAATCACAGCGGGAGAGCGATCGCGTTTCATGACCGGCGCTGGCGTAACTTCTTTCCCCCCCTGCCTCCCTCCCTGTCTAGCTTCCAGGTGCGCTCGTCGGCAGCGAGGAAAAGAGAGAAAGCGCTGGGAGCGGCGCCAACCCCGTAACTCCGCTGATTCTTGACGGATTCGAGAAATTTTCGCGCAATCGATTCGGGAGGCAGTACACTCCGATACTGAGGCCTATTAGATCATTACTTGGAAAAGTGGTTCATGACCCCTTTAAGATGAAGCTCGTCAAATTAAAAAAAAAAAAGTAGTGGAGTAAACACAGGCAAGAAGGCGAGTGTGTTGTTATGATATTTTAGAAATTCTCGAGGATTACCGGCACATTTTAGTATGTTTACTAATTCCTGCACTTAGATTTGCTCGTTATTTTTGTTTCCTTCAAAGCCCTGACACTGCAGAAATATTTTTGTTGTGGGCTTAGCACTTATTCTGAAGACGCTTTAGAACCTTCTCCAGTGATGTAACCAGTAAATAAAAAACCTCCATTTTCATTTTTTCCCGCGGACAACAGCTTATTAAATTTAACAGGGGCAGCGTTATCTATCCCATACCGTCATCTTCAGGCAGGAGCAGCAGAAGTGCCAAACGAAGGCCAATTGATTACCATAGTTGCTGTTAGACACATCGCGCGTCAATTTCCTTAGGGATACCCTTCTACAGGAGGCGTGGCCGCGGTGATGCTACTGCAAACAGTGCGCTTAATTTTATGAAGAATGTAACACCGCTGAATTGAGAAAAAAATTAATTAACACTCAGAAGCATCAAATGGAAATACGCTTACATAAAAAACGATGTATCACAGCCGGCTGCGACGCTCTTTTTTTCCTCTTTCAGGTTGTCTCGGTTCAGTACCAGTTTATTGGTTGAGTATTACGGCACACCGTAATGCTGCCTGGCGAAAAGTAAAACGCGAATTCTACGTTTATCTGCCTATGCCTGTATAGAGGCAGCATGAACGACGAGAAAACCAAGGTAACGACACACGACGGGCGCTGTGTAGAGCTATGTCTATACGCCTATAAATGCTGGCAACGAGTTGATGCTCGCTCCAGCTGTTTTCGAATTATGCCCAGAAAGCATTTCCTCGTTTTAATTATAGGCAAAATGCGACATGCAAGAGCGTCCTACCCCTACGGGAATGCGCCTGAAACAGTGCTCCAGCGCCGCTGCCGCGCTTCGTCACGGCAAGTTATGCTTGAGCAAGCCTGTTTGCTCTCGGCATCACACTCTTGTTTTCGCAAGATGCCGCATAGCTCGGTGGCAGCGTGGCTGTAGGTAAGTAGGTGTGGGTAGGGGGGGAAGATACTAGTCCTGCACGAGCTCCAGATATATGTCTCGCATCGTCCCCTGGGCAAAGCGTTCCCCTGATGCCAACGGCAAACAAGCGTAATAGAAAGGAGCTACAGCGAGCACTAAACGGGAGTCTCTCCGTTGAAATGGGGCGAGCTTGAGCTAGAGGCGAATAAAAGAAGAAAAACAAAGCTAGCAATTGACCAGCATCGATTGGTGCCTTTCCTAAGAGTCCCGGTGTACGGTGGCTAGGCAACACTAAACACTAACGAGTATTCTTCGCACAAGGGAGCATTCAGGGCGCGTCCGCGGGTGTTCAGTTTCAGTTGCCACACACATTTGTGCGCCTGTCACCGAAGAGCCCTATTCACCCCAGCATGCTCAACGGGATGTAATCCTCGCTTTCGCAGATACATCAGGAATGTTATCAACTATATCACGTTGCAAAGTACGTTTCAGATTATGCCATCCCGATGGACGAGATCGTTGTAAGGATTGCATCGTGAGTTTTCGGTCCTTAAAGCCGTGCTTAAAATAATGCTCCTGAATGCGTCGTCATAATGTAATTGCCAACCCATACACCATCTATATTGGACTCGATGATCACTGTTACCCGTGAAACAAAAATAGGCGTGCTCAGTGTTTACAGGTTTAAATCAGACACAACAGATTCGTGCGCACAGCAGTATACTGCAGTGTCGTATCCTTTTGAACTTGCGTTCTTGCCTTTTCTAAGCGCGATACAAGGCAAACTGCATTGGCGATCCCATTGCTAGCATTATAGACAATAATCTCGTCCTCGAGTATTGGACAGACCGCCACTAAAGGGCGATATAAAGTATGTGTATGCATAGGTCGGCAAACTCACTCATGAGTCGACTAACTCGGACTCACACAGACTCAGATCGGGCCATGAGTGTGAGTCTGAGTGAGTTCGGGTGAGTGATATTTTGGTGAGCTTGAGTGCGAGTAAGTCCAGTTGAACAAAAAAATTTGGTGAGTCTGAGTCCGAGTGAGTTCGGTCGAGGAAAATATTGGCGATTCTGAGTGCGAGTGAGCCCTAAGCGCAAAATATATTTCTTGAGTGAGTCTGAGTGAGCTCCACATATTTTTGGCGAACTACTGTGGCCCTAGCTATTCATCTTCAGCATTAATATCAGCCCGATAACGGCTCACGCTTACAGTAACGACTACTCACACATATTTCAACGCACTATAGCGTTCATATGCCATCTCAATATTTATTTATCAGAGGAGTGAAGTAGGGGAGGGGGTGCCCTGACCTCCACTGTCAAGCTCTTTCAGGGGAAGTTCCTGATAAAAATATCTCGTGTGAGTCGCTTCTTTCATAAAAATGTCCTTACTGGTTTGCAACCACTGATAACTCGTATTTGAAGGTACGAGATCAAAAGGTGCAACGCAGAGCACCGATTTTGTGAGGTATTGGCGTTAAATAGCATTCAAACCATGATCGCAAAAGCTAATTTTGCGCTCATTTACTCATGATTCGACTCACTCAGGCTAGCTCAGACTCAGATCGAGCCGTGACTCGTAGTGAGTCCGGCTGAGTAGTATGTTCGTGAGTGAGTCCGACTGAGTCATGTTGAGAAAAAGTTCAGTGAGTCTGATTCCAAGTGGAGCTTAAGAGCAAAATATATTGCATCAGTGAGTCTGAGTGAGCTCCACTTTTTTGCCGACCTATGCAAGTAAGTCGGGTGAATATCTTCATCCTCGCGTGTAGCTAAAAGTGGGAATACATCTATTATCATCAAACATATATTATATCACCATACATAATTATATATTATGTCACCATGCATATATTATCACCATTAAGGTGTCCCTGAGAATATTGGATGCAATGGAGTGGATTATTCTTTTGGTGCGTCCGCCACGCTGGTACAGTCATTACTGTGCTCGCCTGCTGACCCGAAAGTCGCGGGTTCGACCCCTGCCGCGGCGGTCGCATTTTGATGGAAGTGAAACGCTAGCGGCCCGTGTACTGTGTGATGTCAGTGCACGTCAAAGAACACCGGACGGTGTAAATTTCTCAAGCCCTCCACTATGGTGTGCGTCATAATCACATCGCCGTTTCGGCCCGTAAAACACCGCATATTATTGTTCCGCTGCATGCCCATCAAAACCAAAGAGAGGACCGACGCGACGGCATTCCGTCAGGAAGCACAGCTACGAAAGTAGTGTGAGTATGCGCATAAGTGACATGCTTGTTCAGAGATTGTATTGTAGGCGTTCCCTCCATTGCAACGATAACGACTGATGCTTAACAGCTCACGTAATTTTTCACCGTTTACTGCATGCAACCATGACGCGCGCACAAAAGGCAAATGGATGACGACGGTGGAACGCGGCGGATGCGAGTGACGCGACGCGTTCTCAAAACCACGTGTGTGTGTACTTTTTGTTTTGCATTGGATGCGGATAAGCATAGCAGACGCTGTGGCACGCTCAATAGAATAGTCTGACAACGCTCAGACGGGACATGCGCGCATGCGCTTTCTGGCGCAACCCTTTCGCAGGTGCGCGAAGAGTTGCCTTCTTCGACTTCGTCGAAATAGTGAAAAACTTCCGCCGTATTCAAGAACGTCGCTCCACTCAACGTTCCACTTCGATCCGAGAAAATCGATGGCAGCGCCGGCGCCCGACAGAAGTGCCCACCGCATATCTGCAATAATCAGCAGCAACTCTTCAGAACCATGGCGTCATATTGAATAGAGCGGGGCCTCTGTGGTTAACTCGGTTGAATGAAGGACGAACATCCAGTCGAGGCTTCTTTGAAAATACTGGAGTCACACACATATATATCTCAATTTTGGCAGCACTACTCAAGGCATTATAGAAAGAAGGATATTGTTGGAACATGAGAGTAGTGCGTAAAAACAGCACTGAACTTCGTGTTCGCACAATTGTTTCAGCGAGGCAAACTCACTAAGTACACAAATAACTACACACCTCATTCACGCAAGTTCTCTGTTAGAGCTGTTGGACGGTAAGCGAGAACTTTGTCGTCTGAAGCGAGAATTTTGTGGACTTTGCCGTCCAAATTCGCTGATCTCTAGTGGAGGCTTCGTCTTCATCGCGCAGCATAAACCATGATCGGTGTTTGCTCTCGAGGCAGGGATGCTTCTTAAACCAACAACTTGACTTATTTTGGATAAACTCATAATAACGAATCTATGCTATAAGATTACACACATCACATAAGCGAAGCCTGAAGGCACGCGAAAACACGAAAGTTGTATCTTTAATCATGTCGTTTCGCGTAAGCACTTATGTGTCTTGTTGCTTTCGCTGTACTCCTTTAGCTTTGGTTTATTTAACAGACGAGAAGTGGCTCATCGAATCAGAATTCACGCCGACTGCAATAGCACATGGCTTACTGAAGAATAACCTCACGGGCTTCAAGAAACGACACGCAACAGTACGTTCGACTATATATCTAAAACAAGTTGCATGACGGCATAAAATTACGTAAAAAGAGTCGCTGTGGCACATTCACGATTTGTGGCCGCATCTTCTCCACACATTGAGTCATGTTTTGTTCGGTCGTCTTAAACCCTTGCTTATTTTGCTACGTTCGTATAACTTGAAATCCTAAATTTATTGTTCATAAAAGAGGAAAAAAATACAAAAATAGCTAATAATTTCCTGTTTTCGTCTCATTTATTTACGTATTACACTACCATAATGTGTTTGGCTCAGCTTCCATTTATTACTTCGCCGGACTCGCCTTTGTGATGCCCTAAACTGTTAACGCGTAAAACTTTCTGTTCTCACATCTATAACAGCGGCTTCCATTACGCTGAAACCTCATCCGAACGCACCTTAGTCAACACTGTACTTCCGTGAGTAACAGAATAAAGCAAGAATAGAATTTGAAACTTTGCAATTAGGAGCTCGTTCATTAAGCCACACTGCAAATACGTAGGCGCGCACTAGTGTGTACAAATTTAAGAGAAAGTATTTTCCAGTTTTTTTTTTATAAAAGCAGGGTTATAGACGTGGCCAAGCCCATTCACCGTGACTTCCTGTTTTTGATCACCATGCCGGCTTTCCTTTTCGCTTTGCAGTGTACTCTATACACTCTATACAGTATGAATAGGGCCAGCTTGGTGCGTGGGCTTTGACTTGGCGTGGGAAAGCTGACAACAACAACAAAAAATTCGATTCGATCGTGGCCTTTTGCTTCGTGTCGGTGAAATCCAAAACTTATTTATGTAGCTTGCGGGGGTTGAGGTAACATATGAGGAAGTCTTGAAAGAGAAACACAAACAACACACGATGATGAGTGGCGCAGCAGCAGCTCTTTCTAAAGGAAGAAATACTACGCGGCGAAATATAAAAGGGGAATTATGCGAGTGTAATAAGGGTCTCGTTCGTATAAAACCCACGCGTTTTGTGAATCAGTGCTGCATGGCGAACTTGACAAGAAAAAGAAGAACGTTAACATTAAAAAACAAACATATCTTTCACTTGAGCACGCTATACTGCTTCTACAACGAGGACTTTCTTTCATTTAGTCTGCATGCTTTTAAGGACGTCATAACAGTATCACGTTGGAATAAACGTCTTTTTGAGTTTGAGTACGTTTTATGTACGTCACTTATTTTCTTATACTTCTGCTTTTTTTTATTTTGGTGCTTAGAGACACTGCAATCCTTACTTTTTTAGATATTGTTAATGGCTGCAATTCTAGCACGCCTATTATGGCGCAACGAACTGCCAACCATTGAAAATATGTAGGTTAACACTCTTTTGCACTGGCTCTCTGAAGAGCTCAGACAAGAAATAACCTTAAGAATAAATCAGCTGGTGTTCACGGTTTCTTGTTTCATTAATGAAACATACGTTATTACATCTAACCAGTTGATAGCTTACTGGTATTCGATCATCCAATAGGCCCCTTTAAGTACATTTCGGCGGCGCTTGGCAGTTGTGTAGAAGAGTAATGAAACGAATGATTCTAACTCGTCGGGAATGGCACTTCGAGAGCCATAAAGTTTATCTAGGCGCTTCGGCCGGGTCCAGGCGTGGTCGTTCGTCAACAATACAATATAATTGTTGGGGTTTAACGTCCCAAAACCACGATATGGTTACGAGGGACGCCGTAGTGGAGGGCTCCAGAAATTTCACCCACCTGGGGTTCTTTAACGTCCACCTAAGTCTAAGTACTCGGGCCATAAGCATTTTCGCCTCCATCGAAAACGCGGCCACCGCCGAAAATTTGATAAAGTGATGTGCTCACTTTATCAAATAAAGTGATCACGTCACTTTATTTTCCTTAACGACCCCTCGAGGGGGTATTACATAAGCGGCGGGTTAACATGTAAAGCTTTTGTTTTAATGCCAAAAGTTTTCATCTTGAAAAATACGAACACAATTGATCAAAAAATGTTGATGGGCATGCAGTGGTGACGACGTCACGAGGAAGGTCATTCCAGTCTATTTGATTCTTAAGAGCTGATTCTTAAAAGCTGAACAACGATAAGAGCTCAACAACGCAATGCCAGCGCAAACAGCGTTGGCATGGTTGTCCGTAGCAAGTATGGGGCGGCCGTGCATTGTTAGAATCATGGATTGTCCTACAATACTTAGTAGAGGGAACTCTGGCGCTGCGATCTTTCAGCCACCATGGCAATGATGGGTAGTACATTTATTTGCCTAATCGTCGTGCTTGCGGCTTCGAACGCATTTGTGGCCTTGTTTATTGCTGTGTTTTGGCATTTGTTTCGGGTAAAAGAAGGCATCGTTGTGAACTTCGTGAGCCTATTTGAGTTCGTGAGCCTAAAAAGGTCAAGGTGGTGAAGTGCAGCTGCGGAACGCTTGCTGAGCGTCGTCTTGAGACAAAGCGGCTGCAGGCCACAGGGCGCCGAAAGAACAAAGCTTAGACAAATGCATGTACTACACACCATTCCCATGCTGGCTGAAGCGCCATGCGTTGCAGCTTCCATAGACAATAGCACCAGATTTCCTTCTAGTGTAATATTAAGAAACTCTATGGTTAGAACGGTCGAGGAGGAGCGCGCTTATGAAAAACGGCGACGAGGGCAAAGACAGTAGTGTGCCCGTCAGCTTCACTCGTCAACCACCTTCCGAGAGTACAATAGTCTGGAATTTTCTGTGACAGTAGTATTGTGAGTAAACGAGCGTCACCAAAGTAGCAGTAGCTAACATTTGCGAGAGGGCTGCATTTAACATAGCCCCTGAAGGAACGATACGTGGCTTTACCGCACAAAATCGCGGACCTATGCGCAACTCTGACTCACTTTAGGAGACACAAACTGAATCTACGACAGCCTATAGTTACCGCAAACATTGCTCGCAAAAGGCTTAAACTGAAAATAAAAGCAGAGCACAGAGAAAGACGGGACACAAGAGACAAGAAGACGGGACGGGCGCTCACTACCAACTGATTTTATTACGAAAGAAGTGGGGGAAAATATACAGAGCGTACGTCACAAGCTCGCCTGTGCGCACATCGCAAAGCTAATCATCAGAAAACCTACTGCATATTGCGGCAAAGCAATTGAAATTCCCGCTCCCGCAAACACACTGACGTCTGGTGACGCAATCTGCGCCCTTCATTTTCATGTAGAACGCCTCCAACAGTTCGCGGGCAGCCGTTTCTCTGCTTCGTCCGAGTACCTTCAAACCAGCAAACAAAGGCACACAGCCACGCACTGCACAATGAGCAGGAAGATGCGCGCCCTTATCATTTGTGAGCGTCTACTCACGCTCACGCTCACGGGCCCGTTGGTTGAATACACCTGCCCGTTTGGCCGATGTAAGATTTGCCACAGCTCAGAGGCAATTCATATACCACCCCTACCGCACAATCCACACAGCATTTATTATGCTTGATTCCACAATTCGTCTTTTTTACCTCACCGGAGATGCGCGCACACAGCTTCGACAGCTTGCGCGGCGCTGAAAAGACGATCGGCACATTGTGCCTATTCGCCACTTTCTTGAGGTTATGCGCTACTTTGTGAATGTAGGGGATCACTTCAGGCATCATGTCGTTCTTGTGCGTGGCTTTCCTCCTGCCCTAGCCTTTCACCTCCTGAAGCAACGACTCCGCGGTAGCCACCAGAAGAGTGTCTGAATAGCCTGACGACCGTAGTCATTGCACTTGCTGGTAAAAACTGCAGGGGGCTGCATGGACGCAAGAGTTTTGGAGGGTGGATTCTAGACACATGGAAACAATCGCTCGTTTCACAAAATGGGACCTAAGTCTTCCCTCGAGCCACATGTTCCCACGCATGAACTTCTCGTTATCAACAGAAGAGTTGCTAACAAGACGGAAAAATTACACCATCTCCAGCTAAAGGGGACCATGAGGCGATGCGAAGCCGGAGCACTTGCACGATCGCGTTCCGTTGGCGTTCATTGGGCATGCTACCGACCTCGCGTCGTGGAACGTGAAGAGGGACGCTACGCGCGTCGTATCTTCCATCTAGCCTGGCCGTTAATTCTCACAGGGCGAGCGGGGAACGCGGTCGACAGGCGGGCGAGAGGGGAGCAGCGTAGGAGTGGAGAGAGAAGGGGACGAGACGCGCATGCGCTCGAGATCATCGCGGCGTTGCGCAGGAGAGAATTTCGGCATGTCTAGCCCGCGTTTCAGAGGAAGAGCGGAAAGGGGGAGAGGAGAGGGGTATGGGAGAGGGGTAGAGGGTATGCGGAGAGGAGGAGGGGAGAGGGTGAGTGGAGAGGAGGTGTGTGGAAGGGTATGCGCATGCGCAGTAAGGGCGGTCACGCCGCACACCACCACCACCACCACCACCGGATTGAGCTCCGCCTTAAGATACTTCACATCTAAAAGAGCAGTAGGAAATGTGCCTAGTGGAGGGTGTAGAACAGCCTTTTGGCTTCAACTAAGGAAAAGCCTATTCAGCGACGCAAGGTATCAACAGCTCCACTTGTACAGTTCTTCAGAGAAAACTTCAGGGTAGCTCACGGATTTGTCTAAACTTCGTTCTTTCGGCTCCGTTTGGCTCCGCGTCGACTGCATCCGCTTTGTCGTAAAACGAATTTGAGCAAAAGTCCGCAGTTCCACTTCACCACCTTAACATTTTAGGCTCCCCAATTCAAATCTGGTCACGAAGTTCACAATGACTCATTCTTTTATCCGAAACAAACGCCAAAACACAGTAATAATTAAAGCCACAAGTGCGTTCGAAGCCCGCAAGTACGAAGACTAGGCCAATACGTGTACTACCCATCATTACCATGGTGGCTCAGCGATCGCAGCGCCAGGGTCCCCTCTAGTTAATTTAAGGAAACTCTATGGTGTGAACCATCTGAAAGGGTCCTGCAACACTTCTTTAACATAGTCAGACAGCACTGCCGATCAGTAGTCAAGACGCCTGTGAACATGTGAGGCAAATATTATTTTACTGCAAGCAGCAGGGAATCCGCAATTTCTTTTCGACAACAACCGAAAATAGCTCGCACTCCTCCCGGCAAACAGCGTAGTCGAAGGGACTTCGACTCCGTAGTCCTAGGGACGGACGCCATCATTGGCTGATTTCATGATCGCAAAAACATCCGAGGTAATATTGATAGTGTAAGCTTCCAGTTCAACAAATAAAAACAAATACACGTTTCAGTCTTGATTTATTGTGTTTCTTTCCGTCATTTTTTTTAAAGAAAGACCGCCACGCGAAATTCGAAACAAAGCTGTGTAAAAATTCTTGTTTATTTCGCAGCCAAACAATAAATTGTTCATATTATAAGATTTAGCTCCAGAAAATTGGCCGCATACCGCAGCGTTTCCTTGATCAGCAGACAGCTTTCAACGTTTCGGTCAAATATTGACGCTTCAGCAACGTCGCTGGCATGAAACTCGGTGAGGCACATGAATGGGTCTGTCAAAATTAAATTCTGTCGTTCACTGAGTCACAAAACTCAATGCTTAATTGACATTCATTAATAACACGAATGCTAGGATGACAACTAAATCCTTTTGGTTATCAGCTTAACGAAGTAGTTGCTGCTGTAAATGATAAAGGAGACTTAGTGGAAGGCTCAGGGTTGATTTTGACCACCTCGGCAGTGAATGTTCTGCGTGGTCTTTATTAGCGCAAATGCATCGAATTGTCGCGGCAGCTGCGAGTGAACTGCTTGTTTGCAGTCCCAACAGTCTTTCTTATATTGCTTTGTTAACCTCCATATTTTCAGTGTCCTCATGTGTACTACTATCACGAGACCAGGACGTCTGTGTTAGCGTTTTTAACTCGTTTTGAGTGCGTCATTAGCTTGTAAACCCTGTATTAATTGTGGCGCCCATGAGCTATGGCCGGTCGACGTAGCCCCAAGCCATTACATGCTTAAAGATATATTAAAGCGCAAATCGTTTCTTTATATTCAGCAAGAATATATAAATAGACTGTCTAGAGAATGCCACAAACATGATTCACAGGACGCCAGCCAAACATTTATTAAAACGTAATTATGAGTACTCGCTAGAAAAAGCCCAAAACATTCTGCCAGCGTGAATTTGTTCCTGCAGATTTTCAAGAATGTCCATATAAAATGACGAAAACCTAATGCATTCATCGACAAACAATGACTATTATTGTCTCAAGGAACTGTAACTGGAGCTGGAAGATTGCATAAACCAAGATGCGTTCCACCATTATTTCCACAGCAGTTTAACTTGACTTTGCTATAGATTGTGGTGTTGCGATGGGAGGATTTTATTGTTGCCACAAAATCCTGAGGCAATTAATCGATGGCGGATATTTAATCGAAAAATGTTTCATTGCTGTGAAACGTTTTCCCATACTGCGATTAATGGATTCATGATTTTCATCTTCTATTTCCTTCAATATCCCTTGTGGAGAGGTGGATATTGCAGGAGAGGATTGTGAAAAAAGAAAAAAAAAAACGGAGAAAAGAGAATGGATGAAAAATAAATAAAACGAGAACTCAAGGCGGTGAATGTGACTGCACAGTGGCAATACTCGTGACAAACAGAAATGTACGGTAAGCTATAGCCAAGAACGCTCGAAGCTGTTTTTTAGTAAGTACAGCTATTGATGCTCAAGCTTGGACGTCGAAAAGTTTGGCACTGCAAAGAACGAAGAATTTCGGGCTCAATACAGTCGGCGAGAACTCGGTCAGTGCTTTGTGGCTACGGTCAATAGGCGCTGCCCTCTTGGCATGAATCCGTCTGAGAGCCTGCAGAAGGTTATAGTTTGGCCAGCTGAAAACCACTGTTACGATCGGCATGTGGACACGACGTGGCCGGCGCCATAATGGGCGCTGATGTCAGCCACGCTTGTCACTTAATCTTTCCCCTTAGGCTGGTTCTTGGAAGAAGACATTGAACGCGGCATGTTTTGGGAACTTATGCCCGCGAGGGCAGGCAGGTGTGCAGTGCAGCTGCAGTCAGGTTCTGACTGGAACAAAAAGGGAAAGCATCGGACGACTCTTGCTGGCGGGTGCAGTTGGCATGGGACAGCGTCTACCTTGGGTTTCTCACCAAACCGCTGCATTCCTGCTTTCGCGAGCGCAGACATAAAGGAGTGCGCTGGTTCGGGGAAGCCGTCGTCTCCCTTTCTGGAGGTCAGCGACACTTCTTTCCCTTCTGCCCTTTCGGACTCTCATCCTCACCCTGTGGTCGTTGGGGTGTGGCTTGTGTGTATTGTGTGACTCATTACCTCATTTCGGGAGGCCGGACACCGAGATGGCAAGTCGCCGGATTGGCGGGAGCTACGGACACCGGTTTTGAGTGCATCAAGGTTGTTTGACTTTGGGCTTTATAAGCCGGACACTTGGTGTCAATCTCGCTCTCTTGATATCTCTTCATGCATCTGTAAATAAACCTCTGTTCTCTCTAGTACGGACGCGCCTTCCTCTCTGCAGAAGATGGGCTAACGGGCACACCAGCGGGGGCCAGCTACCATTGACGTGACCGCCGGGCCCGAGTGAACCAGTCTGATGAAAGCGGTGGGATAACACGAACCCCGGTCGTAACACCGCCTCTACTTGATTCTATCGGCTTTCTTTTCCTTATCAAGCACCGTTTCGAGCTCCAGCTTTCACTTGGCATTCCTGCAACTTCTTTAGTTTGGTTAACTTATCCGCAACACGGGCACGTCGCCAGTTCTTCTTGCACTCTCACTGCGGCGTTTAATGTCCAGCTTAAGCTTCCCGGTCTCTGAAAAAGACGCGTTTTCTGTAATACCCCCACACCATACTCCAGTAGTTAAAAACGTTAAACCTTCAGGAAAGATAACACGCAAGATGATTAGCTTTCATATAAATAAAAAAAGTATTTTTATGGAAACTCAACTGCGTATTGTTTCTGTTTTTGTTTTTTAAACATCAGGAAATATGTTTTTTTCGAGTTCTTTTCGAGCCGGATAGAGAAATGTGCCCTCTACTTCGCTGTTCAGATGTACACAAGAGAGAAGAGCCCGCCCAGTTGATATCGCCGACTTCCGTCTTCACCGAGGCTTCACCGAGAGTGACGTCAAGGCCCCTCCTCAATTTTTTTGTCACGGTGAAATATTTCACCGGAGAGAGGCGTCAGTTATGGCGGGGGGGGGGGGAGGGTCAGTGGGGTGCTCCCCCCGTCCGAGCGTTTCCACGGGTGACAAAAACGTCCCCCCCCCCCTTCCCAGGTTTGCATACCTTAGCCGCCATAATTACCGGTTGCATTTTGTTATAGGCATGTATAATGCTTGAATGAACCTTGCACAGACTTCCAAATTTTCACCATGACAATGACAGAGTGTACCGCACTCCTGATGCACAGTTAGTCGGGCTTGACTTGTCAGCCCTTACCGATGAATGGAAATCTGTCGTACAAAAGAAAACGTGCGCAGGTTTATTTACTTTCTGTCAGAGTCACGGCAACGTAGACAGCTCTGATGATCGCCAGTAAAGTTTTTCGACGTCGATTATCATGCTTGGACTCAAAACTATATGGCGCGTGCATGTGTGCGTGATCAAGGGAAAAATGTTTTAAGTCCAGTGACAAGTAGTGACCCCTTCCCACACTTAGTGGGAAGGGTTACTTTTCTGCATGACATTTGTTCACTGCAGCGCAGCTGACTTACAAACCGTTCAGCAGCGCAGTTGGCAATGGGAAACCAATAAAATTTTTGCAAATACGAAGCTTCGTTTGCATGAGACACTGTTCATGTGCTGCGGTGCATAAAAATGACACCGTATGATAGTATGATAGGTTTGCGCTGCAGTACGATGCGGGAAACCTTGTCTATGTGTTATCGCCAGTTCTTCATTGAGATTAAAGATAACATGCCAAAACCATACATAACACAGGCCACACGCAAACGCCACGGCACGGCAACTTTAGTAAGAGAGAGAGAGAAATGTTTTAATGAAAAGCTGGAGATGTTTGCCTGGCTATTCGCCTGACATGCTACTCCGGGTGCTCCAGGGTGATGATTATGATATATACACTGATAACCACACACACATACATAGACTACACTGTTTACAAAGTTTCGGTCAGGCTTGCGGCCCGCAAGAAAGTCAGCAGCGCTTTCGTTGCACGTAACGCACAGGTGCTGTTTTGCCATGGGCCCAGAATGTGCCGCAGTTCTAAGCACGAGTCCTGTTGAAGGTGCAAAGCCGCCTTCAGAGATCTTCTTTCTGTTGCGTTATCGCTGCATTCGCAGAGAACGTGTTTAGGTCTTCTAGGACGTTACATTGAACGCACAACGGTGAGTCCGACAACTCGATTTTGTTCTTGAAGTAATGAGTGTAGGCGACGTTTAGTAGGCTTCTCGGCCTTTTGGCTAAGATCAATGTGAACTTTAGTAAGCAAACAATTGGGCTAATTGGTACACGTTCATGTTGAAATGCGCTTAGTATAACAGTGACTGAAGGAGTAAAGGACGACGATTGCGCCACGTACCTCTGCTTTGCTCTATTTCATCGTCCTTTAGTCATTCGATAATGTTATACTAAGTGCATTTCAACATGAAGAGCATTTCAACATGAAGATAAAGGCAGAACCAGAAGTGCCCTCCCCCCTCCCCTCATATTGCCATCAGTAAGGCAGGGTCGCTCTGCCTCTCTCGGAAGCTGTTGGGGTTCCTCAAGAACAGAAAACTTCAGAACCGCTCTTTATGTGTTATTATTATTTTCAAGAGACAATGCTATTCCAGAAAGTTCAGAATGGTCCATTCCCTCGCGGTACCCTTTTGCACGCTATGCATCCCGCAAGCTACCTAAGCGACCGCAAATTCTGCTCCGCAACAAATACACTCTACCACAACCAATCAATACAGCCTATCACTGGGCCAAACGTCGAGCATTGGGGGGCCCAGCTGACGAGCTCAAGCCTTGAAGAGCAGCGACGTCTGGTGGACCGGGATAATATGTCAGCTCAGGCGCACGGCATCAGGGAGACTAAGGACGCGGCCCACTTTGGACGACTCTGCCGTCGGCTTCGCTCTGTTAAATACAGTTTATTCATCCTCCTTTATTGCGGGGGCGTGCTGTATTTACACTGCAAACGCAAACTAGCCGAATTGGGCGTTTTAAGGGTACAATCTTCCTTAATACTACCTTCATCTGGACAGTACTCCCTTAGGGTGTAATGATGTGGGGTAATAAAGTTCTGCGTCCTCAATTTTTACTTAGTTAAGAAATTATGGTGGAAGAAAGGAGGTAAATTCACTATCTGACGCCATTCGTCGAATGGAGTTCAAGAACAAAAACTCCCATATCTCATCTGGCAGTTTTCTCTTTTTTTTCCGAAGCTTTCCATAATGCCTTCAGTGCTGGAGGGCATGTGGCAGCTGTGCGGGGGAAAGAATAAAAGAAAGAGGCGGCATGCTTCAGCGCACTAAAAATCCCTTGCACAGATAGCCCAGAGAAAGGATACACGCGACCCTCCGAACGGCTGGAGAGGAAGCGAGGAAGCCCTTTGGCCTGGCGGCTGCAGCCTACTGCGGCCCGCCCCCGCCAGGTCAAAAGAAAGCCAGACGAGGCGCTACCGAAGTGAAATTGCACAAAGCTTCGCACCGCATGCGCGCGCGAAGAAAAAAAAACAACATAGAAAAAAAGAAGAAACGCGAGGAGGGAGTCGTTCCCGCGGGCGGCGCGATCGTCGTAGCTAGGCCGGCGAGGCCTTGTGAACGCCACTTCTCCAAGTGATCAGCTGTGTCGGTCGTGTGTGCGCGTTTTGTGCCTGCAGCCTCACTTGTGTTTCTATGCCGCTGGATGTGATATGCGTGGTTTGACGACAGTGCGACATGCTGCGCTGCGAGTGCGATAATCGCGACGGCCTGTCGACTCAAGCGAGCGTGCGCTGTGCATTACCAAGCAGATGATGGGCACCCTGCGTGCTCGGCACAGTCAGAGACCAAAATGGTAAGAATACTGATGTTCTCTCTCTTTGCGAGCCCTTATCATCGCTTATGCACACTGTAGATGACTCTCTGCATCTTGCGTCGCTTGAAAAGGCAATGAAAAGCAAAAAAAAAAAAAAAAACGGCATGTCAGCTTGCGAAATGCCGCCAGCGCACCATGAGCGGTGGATGTAACCCATGCCGTACATTACACGCATGTATTCATTGTTTCCTCCGTTACCAGCTGCATTTATGTACGTCATACCGTCACGTCACGCTATACCACTGTTGATATGAATCCAAGTATGAGAACCGGACGCGAGTGCACCCAGCTCCATGCCGTAAATGACATGTGCGTTATTTTCATAGTGCTATATGTCATTTAGGTTCGTCGCACCATCACGTTCACGCGTATATCAATTTAGGTTGTATGTCAAGCTAGCGAAACCGGCCGCGAGCGCACCATGAGCGTGGTGTATGTACATGTACATGCATGTCATTATTTTCATGTTGCCAGCTGTCCTTTATGTTGGACGTACAGTTCACACTGACACAAATCACAATTTTTGTGTATAGAAGCAGGCCGAAACGGGCCACTAGGCGCTCCAGACACACTGTGGTCAATAATAACGCCATACATGGACAAGCGTGTCTGATTTGCACGTTTAGAAAACTGTCGTTTATAATGGGTCAAACACTCTTGGGACGCCATAACCTATTTGGTAAATATCAAGTTAACGAACAGTCGCAAAAAGAGAACCAAGGAGTACCAAAGGGAGTGAGTGTAAATCATGTCGTTAATGAACTGCATATCATGATTTTCAAGTTAAGGCCCATCATTCATGTTCTTTCATGCGTCGGTCATGCCACACGAATTTTGGCATACATCCCATTAACGAAACAACCACACAAGCTATGAGTCGTAGGCAGCTAGAGAGATAGGTAGATAGATCCGTTCAAAGTCGCAGAAGTGTTTAACAAATGCTTCGCATTTAAGTCGTTAAACTCAGATAGCAATGATGTGTGATACATGTTTTGGAACTTCTGTGAATATCACTCATGCTTCATACGACCAGTCAATCGACCCAGGAGTGCGCCCTGATAAAGTTGTTTGCATGATATAATTTTCTTGCCTGCGATAAAGCATGAATGAGGCATGATGCTTTCAGGGAATATACATTAGAGCAAAAGGCCACGGTTATCACATTGTCACATGATGGAATATCCATAAAGGACAACTTTGTTTTCGATTTATTCTTTTCTCCAACTTCGTTTGTTTGTTTTAATCATTCGTCATCGTGTCAATTTGCGCACATTGACATGTGACAAGACCGTGCACTCTCATTTTGCAGCATCTATCTTGGATGCAGTCACTACCTGGACATCTTCCCCGCCATGCAACTGTGAGAACCACCGAAGCACAGATTATCAGGATGTGAAAAGACTTTTCGGCAACAATTTTGCATTGCGCACTCTGCCCGGTCTCCTGAAATGCATATTAAAGGGCCCCTAAAAAACCACCCAGCGGTCGAAATTTAGTTGAGGTGAGGAAGTATGTGCTCGAGTTTACAACGAACACGTAGCCGTGAGAATTTTTTCGAAACGGTGCCGTAACCCGCGGAGTTACACGCGTTTGATGATCGAAAACGCGACGATCGCTTTCTTTCTCTCTTCCTACGTTACCCTCTCCAAAACCGCTTTGCCCTCCTCGCTGAATGCCCCTCCTCATCTCGCGTTGGCATACGTCCACCGCTGACGCGCTTGTTCGAGACAGCGTCTACTTCGGTGCCGAGACCTCCGGCGACTACGACGTCCAGCTCGCCGGCAGCTCGTGTGTGGTACTCTGGCGTGCACTGTTCGTTGACTAACCGCTGTTGCTGCCGTGCCGGCCCGTGCCCCATACGAATCGTGCCGTATGGACCCTGTTTGCGCGCACGCCTTCAAAGGATCGCCAACGTGATGGGACCCGTACGGGGACACGCCGTGCCAGACCACCTCGGCTCGAGATGGTTCACGGAGCTCATCAAACCGCAAGGCGTGGATGTGTAATTACGCTAGCGACTTGGCGGTTGCGTTTTAGTCCTGTCCGGCATTAAAGAAAGCGTCGCGTAAAACCAAATAAAATGTCCCCAGCTGGCGCCAGGTCAAGTGGCGCCAGCTATGGAGGATTAGAAAAACAACTAACAAACGCGTAATCTATGTCCCTCCGAAGCATTCGGAAGTTGCCCTTTCTCGACTCGCTAAGGCCTACAGCATCGATTATTTGAGTACTGCTCTCCAAAACGGGGATGAATCGGTACGAATAACTTTGGCTGTCGAACGCTTAGGGACCATGAATCTAAGCAAATGGAAGCATCAGTTCGGAGCTTACACGCTACAGAGCACACGGCGGCCACTTGATAGACTCGAGGTTGACGACAACCGCTTTTCGCACTGCGGCCATGTTTTTCGGAGGCTTGCCGGCGTAGCTTGCCGTGCAAGTTGGACTGCTGTCGTGCGTGCGGCGACGGCCGACGTTCTGCGGCACCACGCCGTTGCGGCAGGCTTGCCGCTAGCGTGAGCGGGCCCTTACGGGCCGCAGATGTCGATTCGCAAGCGGCAACACGACCAAGAACAGCAAGGTGCGCACGAACAGCTGTTTGCAGAGTAACCGGAAGTCGTCGGTTGTCGTTCGGCCAGTCGCAAGCATCGAAACTGATAACGTCATAGTTACACTGGTGATGTCACACATGTCAGTGGCGGGAATGGCGGGGACCGGAAAGGAGAAGCTGTTGTTTTTTCGAAATTGTGGCGCGCCCGCGACCTGTAGCGCTGCGGCGTGTGGCATCGTTGATCGCGACGGCATTCTGCACGCGATGCGCTTGTTTACTTGAAATGTTTGGGAAAATGTCGGAGGGGGTTTAGGGGCCCTTTAAGGTACATAAGCACTGTACCTTCATACATATGCATGAAGGAACAGTGAAATAGCATATCAAGGTACATTAACATCATTAGCTTGGATTCATTTAGCTAGCACGAATAAATCATGTTAAAGCTATACAATGACGGCCATATCATGTGACAGACATCTGCTAAGTGCAGTGTGTATTGTGAAGCACATGCGTTTTATGGTATTGAATGAATGGATAAATGTTTATTCCAGCAAAATACAGGAAATGGGCCTCAAGTGAAAAGCGACAATGGTAGCTTGGGAAGTGCACAAGGCCCAGTAGAGCAAAAAGAGAGACAGAGCAGCAGAAACGTGTGCACGTTCAAAGGCAAAACATATAAGCATACAAAAAGAAACAGGAAAGACAAAGCAGAAGAAACGTGCACATTCAAAGGCAAAACAACTACGCCATCTGCAAAGTGACAAAATCAGAAAAGAGTGAACATTACGCTAGTGAAAACAATGAAAATCAGAAAACAGTGAAAACAGAAAGAGGAACGGCCATTCAGCGGCATGGAAGGAAGAATGCAACTTCATTGGTCACGTATAACAGTGGAATTTGCCAAGGTTACATGTGCATATTCTTAGCCATTAGGAGATGTGCAAGGCTAATTTAATCGCATTGATATAATCAGCTGTTGAGTCTGTTGAACCAGATTGTTGAATCATCTTGTTTATTCCCTCTCGTTAATTTGCTTGTTTTGCATTATGTTGCCATAGTTTTCAAGGTCAATAAATAGTATGACTGTTGACACAATTTGACAATGTGAAAGCGCTGTTTGTGCCCAGGCCTTAGTTTATCCCTCATTAGAAGTGCGCTGTTATTTTTGCCATGGTTCAGGGCCAAGTTGCCCAATCTTTACTCCTAAACAGAGTAGGTCGGTAGTCAAGACCTTGCTAACATTCACAAACCCTTAAAGTGAATTATAATGATAACTTTACTGACATCAAAAACTACCCAAACAATGGCAAACATGGCAAGAGTACACTTCTGGTGGGTTTCGCATGTTTTTACATCCGTTGTTTTTCACCCTGTGCACACGAAGTGAAAACGCTCACAAGAAAATACTTAGCAGCATCTCAATTTGTATTTATTTCGTGTTTTGAAAAAATGTCTGCAATAAGGATAGTCAAGTGCGAATCTTCGGTAAGACATTCATTTATGTATACAGAAATCTTAGTGGACTTTTTTGTGTAATTTTCAGGAATACACTTCTGGCAAAGCAGC